>NC_136268.1:43043834-43156334 GCF_964187855.1 Myxine glutinosa
TGAGAGGGGGTTGGGGTGAGAGGGGGTTGGGGTGAGAGGAGGTTGGGGTGAGGGGGTTGGGGTCAGAGGGGGTTGGGGTCAGAGGGGGTTGGGTCAGGGGGGGGTTGGGGTCAGAGGGGGTTGGGGTCAGAGGGGGGTTGGGGTGAGAGGAGGTTGGGGTGAGAGGGGGTTGGGGTGAGAGGAGGTTGGGGTGAGAGGGGTTGGGGTGAGAGGAGGTTGGGGTGAGAGAAGGTTGGGGTGAGAGGGGGTTGGGGTGAGAGGGGGTTGGGGTGAGAGGGGGTTGGGGTGAGAGGGGGTTGGGGTGAGAGGGGGTTGGGGTGAGAGGGGGTTGGGGTGAGAGGGGGTTGGGGTGAGAGGAGGTTGGGGTGAGGGGGTTGGGGTCAGAGGGGGTTGGGGTCAGAGGGGGTTGGGGTCAGGGGGGGTTGGGGTCAGAGGGGGTTGGGGTCAGAGGGGGTTGGGGTGAGAGGAGGTTGGGGTGAGAGGGGGTTGGGGTGAGAGGAGGTTGGGGTGAGAGGGGGTTGGGGTGAGAGGGGGTTGGGGTGAGGGGTTGGGGTGACAGGGAGGTTGGGGTCAGAGGAGGTTGGGGTCAGAGGAGGTTGGGGTCAGAGGGGGTTGGGGTCAGAGGGGGTTGGGGTCAGAGGGGGTTGGGGTCAGAGGGGGTTGGGGTCAGAGGGGGTTGGGGTCAGAGGGGGTTGGGGTGAGAGGAGGTTGGGGTGAGAGGAGGTTGGGGTGAGAGGAGGTTGGGGTAAGAGGAGGTTGGGGTGAGAGGCGGTTGGGGTGAGAGGGGGTTGAGGTGAGAGTGGGTTGGGGTGAGAGGGGGTTGGGGTGAGAGGGGGTTGGGGTGAGAGGGGTTGGGGTGAGAGGGGGTTAGGGTGAGAGGGGGTTGGGGTGAGAGGGGGTTGGGGTGAGAGGAGGTTGGGGTGAGGGGGTTGGGGTCAGAGGGGGTTGGGGTCAGAGGGGGTTGGGGTCAGAGGGGGTTGGGGTCAGGGGGGGTTGGGGTCAGAGGGGGGTTGGGGGTCAGAGGGGGTTGGGGTGAGAGGAGGTTGTGGTGAGAGGGGGTTGGGGTGAGAGGAGGTTGGGGTGAGAGGAGGTTGGGGTGAGAGGAGGTTGGGGTGAGAGAAGGTTGGGGTGAGAGGGGGTTGGGGTGAGAGGGGGTTGGGGTGAGAGGGGGTTGGGGTGAGAGGGGGTTGGGGTGAGAGGAGGTTGGGGTGAGAGGAGGTTGGGGTGAGAGGCGGTTGGGGTGAGAGGTTGGGGTGAGAGGGGGTTGGGGTGAGAGGAGGTTGAGGTGAGAGGGGGTTGGGGTGAGAGGAGGTTGGGGTGAGAGGGGGTTGGGTCAGAGGGGGTTGGGGTGAGAGGAGGTTGGGATGAGAGTGGGTTGGGATGAGAGGGGGTTGGGGTGAGAGGGGGTTGAGATGAGAGGGGGTTGGGGTGAGAGAGGGTTGGGGTGAGAGGGTGTTGGGGTGAGGGGGGTTGGGGTGAGAGGGGTTGGGGTGAGAGGGGTTGGGGTGAGAGGAGGTTGGGGTGAGAGGAGGTTGGGGTGAGAGGGTGTTGGGTGAGAGGAGGTTGGGGTGAGAGGGTGTTGGGGTGAGAGGGGGTTGGGGTGAGGGGGTTGGGGTGAGGGGGTTGGGGTGAGAGGGGGTTGAGATGAGAGGGGGTTGAGATGAGAGGGGGTTGAGATGAGAGGGGGTTGAGATGAGAGGGGGTTGGGGTGAGAGGGGGTTGGAGTGAGAGGGGGGTTGGAGTGAGGGGGGTTGGGGTCAGAGGGGGTTGGGGTGAGAGGAGGTTGGGGTGAGAGGAGGTTGGGGTGAGAGGGTGTTGGGGTGAGAGGGGGTTGGGGTGAGGGGGTTGGGGTGAGGGGGGTGGGGTGAGAGGGGGTTGAGATGAGAGGGGGTTGAGATGAGAGCAGGTTGAGATGAGAGGGGGTTGGGGTGAGAGGGGGTTGGAGTGAGAGGGGGGTTGGAGTGAGAGGGGTTGGGGTCAGAGGGGGTTGGAGTGAGAGGGGGTTGGGTCAGAGGGGGTTGGGGTCAGAGGGGGTTGTGGTCAGAGGGGTTGGGGTCAGAGGGGGTTGGGGTCAGAGGGGGTTGGGGTCAGAGGGGGTTGGGGTCAGAGGGGGTTGAGATGAGGGGGGTTGGGGTGAGGGGGGTTGGGGTGAGAGGGGCTTGGGGTGAGAGGGGGTGAGATGAGAGGGGGTTGAGATGAGAGGGGGTTGGGGTGAGAGGGGGTTGGGTGAGAGGAGGTTGGGTGAGAGGGGGTGGGTGAGAGGGGGTTGGTGTGAGAGGGGGTTGGGTGAGAGGGGGGTTGGGGTGAGGGGGTTGGGGTGAGAGGGGGTTGGGGTGAGGGGGTTGGGGTGAGAGGGGGTGAGATGAGAGGGGGTTGAGATGAGAGGGGGTTGAGATGAGAGGGGGTTGGGGTGAGAGGGGGTTGGGATGAGAGGGGGTTGGGGTGAGAGGGGGTTGAGATGAGAGGGGGTTGGGGTGAGAGGGGGTTGAGATGAGAGGGGGTTGGGGTGAGAGGGGTTGGGGTGATGGAGGGGGTTGGGGTGAGAGGGGGTTAGGGTGAGAGGGGGTTGAGATGAGAGGGGGTTGAGATGATGAGGGGGGTTGGAGTGAGAAGAGGTTGGGGTGAGAGGAGGTTGGGGTGAGAGGAGGTTGGGGTGAGAGGAGGTTGGGGTGAGAGGAGGTTGGGGTGAGAGGGGGTTGGGGTGAGAGGGGGTTGAGGTGAGAGGGGGTTGAGGTGAGAGTGGGGTTGGGGTGAGAGGGGTAGGGTTGGAGTGAGAGGAGTTTGGGCTGAGAGGAGAGTGCAGAGCAAGCAGAGATCGATCCAAATGGCGGAGAATGTACGAGAGAGAAATCACGTGATGTTCAACCACGGTCATCCGATGTGAAACTACGCTCCCTGGCCTGGAAACCATACAAAGCCGAGCACACCTTCTCTTCTCTTCAAAACGCACGATATGCACATCGTCAGTACAACTACAAGCACGAACACACAATATCAAAACGGAAATAAACTTTCGTCTCTCCGAACTTTTAGTTTTACACATCATCGAGGACTCGGACCGAGGTACGAAACACCGAGCACAGAGGGACCCGGGAAGGATCACGTGTGATGAAAATACACCAGTCCGAATAGTTTGTGAATTCCCTTGGAAACACATATCATTATACAAATCATAACCTTCTTTAAACTTTTATTTATTTAACTCCCCCTCTTCTTCTTCTCTGCCCTTTTCCTCTCAGAGAAGCACGAACTCGAGCAAAGTTAAAGGCTTTGGAATAAAATGGAATAAAAATGTGCGGACGGCGAGAACTAACAAAGCATTGACAACCTTCGTCTCTTCCCGCCCAGCGCTCTCACCTCCCCCGACCCCCACTCTCATCGACGCCGCATCCGTCCGGGACTCGGGGAGGCCGCGCCCCCCAACCCCCCCGTAGAACCCCGTGCGGTGAAGTGAAGCCACGATTCAAGCGCACTCCGACACCAAACGCGACGCTCCGAGCAAAAACACCGGAGGTATCCCACGAACACCTAAAGCAGAAGGTGCTCAAGAAGTCGCCTGTCGCCTCGACTACACACCCGCGTCTCCGTCTCGCTCCCCCTTCTTAACAACATTACCTCTCTTTTTCCTTCAGTGCGCCCGCGCGCGCGGGAATCGCCGCCCTGCGCCCTCCCCCAACGCACGAACGTAATGACGTCACGCGCCACACCCACGAGCGAGCGAGCCGCGATCCCGAGCATCAGAGAAAGTGAAAAAGGCACATGTGGGAAAATCTGTTCTTAGCATTTATTAAAAGAGAGCAGTCAGTCCATGCGTACAAGAGAGACCATGCAAAAAAAAAAAAATACCCAAAAAGGGACCCACGCTGTCTGCACTACCGAAGACCTCTGCAAGCACACACACCCCCGGGGGTCTACACTTACAAGTCCATGCAGTCTTCATTTTCGAACGACGTGGATCATCATCGACATGTAAACTGTTTTTTTTTTTACTCGAGTCGAACCAATTAGCGCAAGGTACACTCCGTTTGGCAAGTTTTTATATATATATATAATATATAATATATATATATATATATATATATATATATATATATACCTATATATATACCAATATATATATACCAATATATATATACCAATATATATATACCAATATATATATACCAATATATATATACCAATATATATATACCAATATATATATACCAATATATATATACCAATATATATATACCAATATATATATACCAATATATATATACCAATATATATATATATATATATATAAATATATATATATATATAAATACTATATATATATACTGTATGTATATATATAAATATATACTGTATGTATATATATTATATATATGTATATATATACTGTATGTATATATATAAATATATACTGTATGTATATATATATACTATATATGTATACTATATACTGTATGTATATATATAAATATTATACTGTATGTATATATACTATATATATATATGTATATATAATATATATATACAGTATATATATATATATATTATATATATATATATATATATATATATATATATATATATATATATATATATATACTAATATATATATATACTTATATACATAATATATATTGGTATATATATATATTATATGTGGTATATATATATATTGATATATATATATTGGTATATATATATATATTGGTATATAATATATATATATATATATATATATATATAATATAAAATTACGTAGTATATATATTATATATTAAATATATATACGTAGTATATATATATATATATATAATATATATATATATATTAAATATATATACGTAGTAGATATATATATATATATATATATATATATATATATATATATATATATATATATATATATATATATATATATATACTATATATATATATATGACATGCTTTTTCCCGAACCCCAAATCATGCACAACTCTGGGACGTGACCCCAGGACACGCGCACATCTCTAAGGCCGTACGTAAGTAACCTGGATAGTTCTGCATTGTTTTGTGTCCTCGTTAAACATTAAACTCTACTTATCGCCTGTTTACGTGAACAGCGGGTGGTGCGCTGAGTTGTGGACATTTAATCAAAGGTCATTTGCACGAAATCAGATCGTGTCCCAAAAATGCGGGTGATCGGTCATAATCGGGTCTTGCAGCGAAATACTCCCAACAATGTCCAGTGCTTTCATCCCCACTTGGGGACAGGTTTTTGGCAAAAGTCCAACCGATTCGACAGCGTATGATTACACCAATTCAACTTCAGACGTTTAACACGCACCTGGACATTCCATCAATCGGGCTGCAAGGTGTGCGGAACCTTCAGGTAGTGTCCGGTATCTCATGGCCTTCCAGCATGGAGAGGTATAGACGCAGTTGGGGGGATGTTTTTTATGTGGACAAAACACCCTTGCAAATGAGGCTCCATCTAAACCTCAGGTATCGATAAGCAATCATAGAGATTCAAGGGAAGGAATTAAGGCCTTGATATGAACAAAAGGTTTCCAGTCATATAAGGCACATGTTTGGAATTCCTAGGTCAACGTGGAGGTTGCATCCTGTGGGAAAAGGTGGACCCAAAAAGTTTTGCTTCAATGTCGTTCCTGAAACAATATTCCTATATCATAGCTGCTCGGGGGTCCTGGAGACAATTCATATCATCATGCACGCCTGTTACATACGGTACAAAAACAAAATGAAACCGAGAGAACCAAACCCCAGACATCTGGTCGCTACAAGGTCTCACACACAGCTCGGGCCAAGGGAGAATGTTAGAAGTCCAGCTCTGACCAAACAGCCATTAGTCAGCGAAGCTTCAGCTGCATCATTGTAGACCATTGCAAGCAAAGCAAGAACACCATCGTATTATTGGTTTGCGAGCCACGCCCTCCCCCCTCCCCCATTTAAATGTTGATAGCATGTGCGTGCTTCTTGCAAAGAGGCTTGTCTTTTTTGGAGAAAAATGGCTGCCCTTCTAGGTTCACATGGCACACCTTGGAAAGGAAAAAGAAAGGGGAAGGAGTAGGAAGAAGAGCAATGTTGTGAACAAAACAGGAAATCAAGAAAGATTCCTCAATTCATTGTGCATCACATGAAACAATGAATACTGAACTTTGCTTATGCGACAGACAAACATTTGGAAATAAGCAAATTCTCCAGCTTATATTAGACATACAGGTAAGTGTCACACGTCACAGTACAAACCTTCCGCAAATACTTTTACACCGGGTACTTTGCTTAATAACACCAGGAAACACACTGTATCACCAGGAAGCTCCTTTTTATTATTAATATTTTCACAGGATCGAAAGCTCATAGTGGAGCTGACACACACACACACACACACACACACACACACACACACACACACACACACACACACACACACACACACACACACACACACACACCATTACTCCGAAAGAATTCAAGTGTAATTTGGCATAGATTAATGTACCAACGGCACAAGGTAAACCAACCAAAATGCACAACATAAAAATCGACTTA
The DNA here is from genome assembly GCF_964187855.1 of Myxine glutinosa. Taxonomy (NCBI): domain Eukaryota; kingdom Metazoa; phylum Chordata; class Myxini; order Myxiniformes; family Myxinidae; genus Myxine; species Myxine glutinosa. The sequence continues at coordinate 43,050,381 of NC_136268.1, forward strand.
AATACAACAATACAGGAGCTAGGCAACAAAGGATCATATAAATACCTGTGAATAGAAGAGGGCTACCAAATATGTCACAAACAAATGCAAAGACAATTACCAAAGAATACCTGCAGAGAACAAGGCTGATCATGAAAACATATCTCGCCCCGAGAAACAAAATCAAAATCATAAACCAACAAGAAAGAGCAATCAGAGATTGCAGACCCTCACCAGGATGTGTTTTAGTGGTTTTAAGGCTTTTGTGTGAAAACAAATATGGCGGCCGAAGCAGGTGACCGATGACGTCATCATTATTTTTTCTTTTGCTGCCAATTTATCCCGAGATGACGCTCAATAAAATTGATCTTGATCGGATGAAGTTCTGCACTTGTCCAATTATGACGTCATAATGGAGGCACCTATGACAACATCATTAACATATGTTATTCCGCATGGGGAGTTCTTTACATGAGCCATGTCTCAATTTTTTCTCTGCAGCGCTTTTGGAGATATGGAGGTGCTACGTTTTTTGGTTTTTCCAAGATGGCGTCTGTACCACGTGACCTATGACGCTATAATTATCATTTAAAAATTCTACAGGAGGAGCTGCACATATTATGAAAATTTTGTGTCCATCGGACTAACAGTTGCAGAGAAAATCATCTTTATTCTGTGCGGAGAAACAGACGGCCAAACAGACAGACAAACAGACAAACCATAAATATGTCATGCATAGCACGATACCAGCGAAATCCCTAAAATAAGTTGTTGGCCTATGATGACCTCAAAAATACTTAGTGGTTGAATTCAGTGATGAGATATGCAAATCCTCTTAAAATTTCAAGCCAATCGGATGAAAGTTGAGGATTTTAAAAATCTGGCCTATGTTGACCATTTGGCCTAGGTTGACCTCAAAAATTGTTGGTGGTTGAATTCAGTCAGCATATATGCAAATCCTCGTAAAATTTCAAATCAAATGAAAATTGGGGATTTTATAAATTTGACCTATGTTGACCTCAAAAATACTTGCTGGTTGAATTTAGTGACCAGATATGCAAATCCTCTTCGAATTTCAAGTTAATTGGATGAAAATTGAGTGTTCTAGAAATTTGGCCTATGTTGACCGTTTGGCCTATGTTGGCCTCAAAAATAGTTGGGGGTTTAATTTAGTGTCCAGATATTCAAGTCAATCGGATGAAAATTGAGGTTTTTGGAAATCTGGCCTATGTTGACCTTTTGGTCTGTGATAACCTCAGAAATACTTGGTAGTTAAATTCAGTGACCAGATATGCAAATCCTCTTCAAATTTCAAGTTAATTGGATGAAAATTGAGGATTTTAGAAATTTGGCCTATGTTGACCATTTGGCCTAGGGTGACCTCAAAAATAGTTGGTGGTTGAATTCAGTGACCATATGTGCAAATCTTCTTAAAATTTCAAGTCAATCGGATGAAAATTGAGGATTTTAGAAACTTGGCCTATGTTGACCTTTTGGCCGATATTGACCTAAAATATAATTGGTGGCTGAATTCAGTGACCTGTAATGCAAATCCTCTTCAAATTTCAAGTTAATTGGATGAAAATTGAGGATTTTAGAATTTGGCCTATGTTGACCATTTGGCCTATGTTGGCCTCAAAAATAGTTGGGGGCTTAATTCAGTGTCCAGATATTCAAATGCTCTTCAAATTTCAAGTCAATCGGATTAAAATTGAGGATTTTAGAAATTTGACAAAGTTAGTGACCATTGGCCTATAATGACGTATTGACCCCAAAAACAATAGGCTTCTTTCTTATGACAAACTCCACCATTTGGTGAAGTTTTGTGAATATCGGTTTGAAATTGTGACCTGTAGGCGACTGACAAACACACAGACAGACAGACAAACAGACAGAATAACGTACAAGACCAACCAATATACTTGAAAAATCTTCGATTTTCACAAGTAACAAACGGACTCAAATGCAAGACCCTCTCGTCTGGCGAGGGTAACAAGCAATACCAGTATTGCAATGCACCTGCAGAATAATAAACTGGCCACAAGCAGAAATCAACAAACGAGATATCAAAACATATATTGTTACGTGAATATATATATTGTTATGGTTGAGAAATATAAGAAAACCCCTCTAGTTAATATTACACGACAACATGTAGCCTGCATTAGTCAGTTATTTCTTATTAAATGTAAAGATTAGCTCCCTTTCCATTGTGTAGTAATTAAAGGTGCATATATGCGTTGAGTTAGGCAGGATCCCAAACCCTTGTGCTTTTGAAGAAGACATTGGTTCGTGGGTGGGCAAGAAGGGTCCACGTGGAACCTTCTAGAGGGAGGTGTGGTTGAATGACAGCATGTGACTGGCAGCAGCCAGTAGGGGTCCGTGGAACCTTCCAGAAGGGCATTCCCCCCCTCCCCTCCCCCCCCCTGCCCCCGATAAAAGGCAGAGCTGGTCATCCTTCGTGCTGGTCGTTCTTCCGGCTGATCGTCCTCCGTGCTGGTCCTTCTTTATGCTGGTTGTTCTTCGGGCTGATAATCCTCCGTGCTGGTCGTTCTTCGTGCAGGTCGTTCTTTGTGCTGATCCTCCTTTGTGCTGTCTACCGGATCGACCCATATGCTACACGCGCAGGAACTGCCCTCACACGAATCAGCGTCCACACATCCTAACGGTATGAGTCTAACCTGTGTGATTTATCCGCTGTGTGCGAGTGTGCCAGTTGCCTGTGTTGGGAATAGTTAGGTAAGGATTTATGATAAGCCTGCCTCTCGTCCTTTTTATGTGCTTTTTGTGAATAAAGACGTGCACGTTATATTTCCTCTCGACCTGCTTGTGTGCGTCTTTTTCCCCCATTGACCCTGCATTGTTCGAACTGAATTCGGCTGCTCGATTAGGTCTGCAGATAATGTAGTGTAAAAACGTGACCCGCTTGGCGCGCCTGATTGAACAAGGTGTGGGATCGCGAGGGGTTCAATCCCTGGTCTTCCCGGTCACGTGGTCTCGAAGGTATTCGGATCATGGTTGATAACCCTTCGGCCCGTGGTTGGGGGATTGGCGATTGGAGTTGCTACGCAACCCGCCAAGCGTGAACGTCGTCGCGGTCGACTGCGCATGGACCCAGTGTCTGTGGGGAAACGGGGTCTTAACCCCCCATTAGTATGTCGACAGACACAGGTTCCGCAACAATATATTATAAATACTGAACATCAAAAGAAACTTATCACTTTCATTTTTTGAAATGTGAAGCTTCACAAACACGTTTCTTCAATAGTAATGGCTGATTATGTAATGGGAACTTCACTTCAACCACCTGGTTGATCAACAATGGCATGCTTGAGTGGGTCTGTATAGGGATTTTTGCCTTTAAATAATGACCCTCATAATGAAATCCTTCAGTTCTCGTGGTTAGACATTCATTTACTGCTGTCTATAGTCACTCTAGAGGCTTCTGACAGGGAAAACAACAAGAAAATGCAGATGCCACGCCTGACATCTGAACAACGTTTAAGGGCAATTGGGATGCTTGAGGCTGGTGTAAGCCAGCGAACAATTGCCCAACGTCTTGGTTGCTCACAGCCTGCAATTTCCAACCTGGCCATGCCTTACGGTGAAACTGGAACTGTGAATAATGGTCAACGAAGAGGAAGACCATGGATAACCACCCCAAACCAAGACCGCTGGATTGTGCTACAGCATCTTCGTGATCCTTTTTGCCCTGCGACGCAAACAGCTGCAGTGAAAAAAAGGTCGCCATAACAACCGCATCAGTGTCTCGACTGTGCGGATGCGCTTGAGATGTCGGGGCCTGGTGGCAAGACGTGCTTGCAGAGGTCCAGTGTTGAACGCTGTGCATCGGCGGAACAGAATAAGATGGTGTCTGCAGCATCGCCGCTGGACACAGCAACAGTGGAGTGCAGTCTTGTTCAGCGATGAGTCCAGATTTTGCCTTCATGCTGCTGATGGGCGTCAACGGGTATGTCACAGAGGTGGGGAAAGGTATGCATCATGCTGTATTCGCCAGATCAATCGTTGGGGAGGACCCAGTGTGATGGTATGGCCCGTCATTTCCACCCGTTTCTGTACACCTCTGGTTGTCATTGAAGGCAATCTCACCAGTCCGTTATGTCAATGAAGTTTAAGACCTCATTTGCTGCCATTTCTCCAGGCTCATCCTGGCATCGCGGTTTTCCAGCAGGACAAACGCTCGACCCCATGCTGCTTGCCTGACCACCAACTTCCTCCAGGAACAGGGTGTTGAAGGGATGCCTTGGATGCCTTATTCCCATGACCTCAATCCCATTGAGCATTTATGGGATGAGCTTGCATCGAGTAGATCAACGGCTGTCAATCGGCAAATGCTCATTCAAGGCTTGCAGGAGGAGTGCGATAGACTTCCCCAGGACCGCATCAGACGCCTGGTACAGAGCATGCGTCGGAGGTGTACAGCCTGCATCACAACTCAGGGAGGACACACACGATATTGAGGACTGCTGTAATTCTGTCGTTGACTGTTAGGAGTGTTGTGTCCATTCCTGTGTCATTTTGTTTTGACTGTATGCAGGTGCATGCCTTTGTGTTGCAATACTGTGACTTTTGATGCACCACCCCTTGTGATGTTCATGCTTTTTGTTTTTTGTGATTGAGGCACCTCTTGTTTATTGACATATGCTTCGTAAAGCTAGCTGAACTTTACCTCTGTGTTAAAATATTTTTCATTTTTACGTGGAGGATTTCAATGAGTGTCCTTCTAAAGATTTGATAAGTTTATAAGACAGAAGCCTCTCCTCAGTGAAAGACACATGAAAGCCCACTTGGAGTTTGCAAAAAAGCACCTAAAGGACTCTCACACTGTGAGAAACAAGATTCTGTTGTCTGATGAAACCAAGATTGAACGGTTTGGCTTCCGTCTGGCCACTCTGCCATAAAGCCCAGATCGGTGGAGTGTTGCAGTGATGGTTGTCCTTCTGGAAGTTTCTCCCATCTCCACACAGGATCTCTGGAGCTCAGCCAGAGTGACCATATGGTTCTTGGTCACCTCTATTACGAAGGCCCTTCTCCCCCGATTGCTCAGTTTGGCCGGGCGGCCAGCTCACGGAGAGTCCTGGTTGTTCCAAACTTCTTCCATTTAAGAATTATGGAGGCCACTGTGCTCTTGGGAACCTTCAATGCAGCAGAATTTTTTTGTCGGCTTCACCAGATCTGTGCCTTGACACAATCCTGTCTCTGAGCTCTGCAGGTAGCTCCTTCGACCTCATGGCTTGGTTTTTGCTCTGATATGCATTGTCAGCTGTGAGACCTTATATAGACAGGTGTGTGCCTTTCCAAATCATGTACAATCAATTGAATTTACCACAGGTGGACTCCAATCAAGGTGTAGAAACATCTCAAAGATGATCAAGAGAAATGGGAGGCACCTGAGCTAAATTTCAAGTGTCAAAGCAAAGGGTATGAATACTTATTTCAGTTTTTTCTTTTCAATAAATTTGCAAAACTTTCTAAAATCCTGTTTTGTATTTGTCATTATGGGGTATTGAGTGTAGATTGGTGAGGGAAAAAATGAATTTAAACGATTTCAGCATAAGGCTGCAACATAACAAAATGTGAAAACAGTGAAGGGGTCTGAATACTTTCTGAATGCACTGTGTATATATATATATATATATATATATATATATATATATATATATATATATATATATATATATATATATATATATATATATATATATATATATTGTTGTGGATATGAGAATGTTTTTATTTTATTTTATTGTTGTGGTAAAAAGTTGTTGTAAAATATCACCCCTCCTCCCTCCGTTTGTGGTTGTATAAAGGTCAAAGGGCGTTCCCGTAGTTAGTCCATAAAACATACATGCAGGACACGATATATCTTTGTTGACAGTTATATCCTTATTATGTGTATTAGTGTAAGGCTGTCTTCCATTAATTGAAATACTCCATTGCACCAAGTGAAATGAGATAGATTCCCTTTCATTCCCATTCCCAAAACCTCCATTTCCAACTGCGTCATTGCCATTCGCATTGCCAACTACATTTGCCGCCATCACCCGAGGTAATCTCGGAGAAGAAAGGCGTGTCTCCACCTCGTCATAGAGGGGAGGAGTGAGCCAGCCCCGAACAACCAACCAAGTACAAGGGGTTTGGCTTGGGAGGGCGGAGAGAGAACGCTCGGGGAGGTTCGCGAAGGTTCGAGGGTGTGGCCTATATAACCCGCGGCCCCGACGCCCCCAAGAGAGTTGAGTAAGGGATCCCTGAAAGAGCAGCTTCAGCCACCGCAGCTTCAGCCACAGCAGTTTCAGCCACCACAGCTTCAGCCACAGCAGTTTCAGCCACCGCAGCTTCAGCCACAGCAGTTTCAGCCACCGCAGCTTCAGCCCCAGCAGCTTCGGGGCCTTGACGGCAGTTTCGAGCGGGGCCGCGAAGGAACGGCGGCTGATAAACGCGCCGATCGAGAGAGGGCGGCGGCTGCTCATCCCCGACCCGACCGTGCTGCGGTTCCAGCTGGACCTTCCTCCCCCTCCAGCCATCCACCTCCTGCCATTCCTGTCATCATTCCCCACGTGAGTCTGTCTTTTGTTGTTCTGTCCCAGGGTATTAATTAAGACTGTAGGTAAGCTAGCATTGCACTGTGTCTCTGATTTCTTCTGTATATTATTTTATTATCTTTCCTTCTCCTTGTTTTTTTTGGTCCTGTAAATAGTAAATAAATTATATTTGTATTCCTTACCCTTTGTCTTTCTTCTTCTTCACATCCTTCGCTTTAGTCTTTTCCCCATTGAATATCTGTGGCGCGATTCGGCCAACGTTCAGGAATCGGGTTAGTCGGGGTAACTGTTAGGGCCGCGGTGCCATCCGCTCGGCAAAACAACATCCTATCCGCGGTCCGTAACAATATATATATATATATATATATATATATATATGTAAGTTCAAAACACACCTGGTCACAAGTGTGCCGCACTGACCGGGTCCTCAGTCGAGGTCCTCAGCATCATCCCGTTTCGGCACTTCAACCTCAATACGGTCAGCTAAGGTGGGCCAGCAGGGGCACGTACACATCCACATGCAGCAACTGCATCTGGATGCGTACATACCCCCACCCCCAACCAGTGCGAACAACAACAACAACAACAACAACACCTCCACATCCAGAATCCACAGCACCAAACAAACATGGTGGAACACTCAAACACCCACCTTTATACCCTTCACCACTCACCAACAAAACACACCAGATCATTCACACACACACATACACACCCATACACACACATACATACAGAACACCAACCAAACAACCACCTACACTTACATCATACACCACTCAACACACAAAAACACACACTCATGCAAAAATTAATTCATGCAAAAACACACACCCTCACCCACTCACTCATATACACAAAATAAGAAGTAATAATGATAACAAAAAACAAAAACAAAAAAACACACACACACACACACACACACACACACACACACACACACACACACACACACACACACACACACACCCAACCTACACCGTTCGACGTGCCTCCATAAACGTCCTCCATATCCAAAATGAGCCTTTCAAGGCAACCTGGGCCACCTTGTCACACATCCTCCTTCTTTCTGTCCCACACACTCCCAGCCTAGCAAGAAATGCAGAAAAGGAATTGCCAATATACCCTCTACACCCCACCTCAAATGGCTGACACGAAACGCGCCAACCCTTCTCCCAGCACTCTGCCTCCAGCTCACTGTACTTTCCTGTCTTCCTCTCGTGCACCTCCTCCATGTTCTCTTCCCAAGGTACCGACAACTCCCCTAAGATGACCTGTCTTGTTGCACTTGACCAAATGACAATGTCAGGCCGCAACCTTGTCACACAGATCTCCTCTGGGAATACCAATTGTGGCTTTAGGTCTGCCACCACCTGCCAATCACAAGCATCTGACAGCCCTCTTGCTTTCCACCTCCTCCTCCTCTTTCCACCTCTTTCCACTTGGCCCTCTTTGACAAACCACACCTCTTCCCCATCAGTCTCCTTCTCCACTCTTCTCTCTCTCGATCTCAGCACCTCTTGTTGCACCATCTGCACCACCACCGCCAGCACCTGATCATGTCGCCACCTGTATCTTCCTGCTGCCAATGCTACTGAGCATGCACTCAGTGCATGCTGCACCGTTCCCACACCTCCACACAAATAACATCTCTCCTCCTGCAACAACCTCCACAATCTCAAGTTTACTGGTGACGGAAGCACATCATACGTTGCCCGCAACAGGAAATTCAACAATATTGGCTCCATCCTCCAAATCTCTTGCCACTTCAATATCCTCACCCGCACACCTTGCTGTGCCTGACCGACTGCTTTCACATATCTCCCCTCCTCTTCCTTTCTTCTCAACTCCCTCTCAACCATCTTCCTCCTCTCTTTCACACATGCCTTTCCCCATCGCTCATGCTCCATCCACCCCAAGCCATGCTTCCCATGCTGTACCATCCCCATGACCTCCTCCTGTTGCAACCGCTCCTCCATCTCGTCCACCTCTGCTCTTGCATTCCACTTTCGACTTCCCTTCTTCTCTGGGAGAGCATTCTTTACCACTGCATCACTTGTATCCCGCAACATCATGAACTCCCGCACCCTCACCACCTTAAACTCCTCGGTTAATGATGTCAAGGGAAACTGGAGTTTTCCACCCTGACCATAAAAGGCAATGTTCGTCAAACAGCGTGGCACTCCCAACCACCTCCTCACAAACCCGCTCACCACAACCTTCATCCTCTCTACATGCCCAATTGCAATATCATACATCATCAATGGCCACAATACTCGTGGCATCAACCCAAACTTCAAACACCATACCTTCAACCTACCTGGCAAACCACATCCATCAATCCTCTTCAAACCTCTCAAAAGCTTGTTTCTGACCTCCTCCACTCTTCCCACATCATTCAACTCCACTGTATACCATCTTCCCAAACTCTTCACAGCGGCCTCTACCAATGATGGAACCACCTTCCCTCCCAGCTCAAACCTGTGCATGTTATCCACCACTCCTCGTCTCACTATCACACTCCTCGACTTTCTTGCTTTAAATCCCATTCTTGCCCACCGCATCAACCTTTCCAGTCGTCCCAGTACCTCTACTGCTGCATCAGCGGACTGTTGGACAACTGTCAGGTCATCCATGAAAGCAAACATTGCTGGCAACCTCTGACCAGGGGCTAGCTCCACTTCTTTCCCATGTCCACTCACCGCACGTATCAACAACTCCATAACCAGCACAAACAAAATCGGGGAGATGGTACATCCCATCGGAATCCCCACTTCCAACTTCTGCCACTCTGTTACATAGGACTGTGTCGCAAACCGCATCCAAAACTGATCATAATATGCCATCAAAAAATCCCTAAATCTCCGTGGGACCCAAAAGAAATCCATGGCATACCTGATCAAGGCATGCGGCACTGACCCATATGCATTCTCCAAATCCAGCCATACCACCGCCACATCCTTCCTTTGCCTTTTCGCCTCCTGTAACACTTGCCAGACCATTGCCGAGTGTTCAATTCATCCTGGTGATCCTGGTATTCCTGCCTTCTGCACAGAACCATCCACAAAACCATTCCCTCTGATGAAGCCTGAGAGCCGTGCCGCAAAGACACTCATCAATATCTTCCCATCTACATCGAGCAATGATATTGGTCTAAACTGCTCCAGTGTCACAGCCTCCTCCTGCTTTGGAATATAAACTCCTTCCGCCCTAGTCCATTGACTGGGCACCACTCCTTGCCTCCATACCACCTTCAGAGCCTTCCACAGATACTGCCTGATGCCTTCACAACTCTTAAACACCTTGTATGGCACTCCACTTGGTCCTGGAGCCGATGCCGCGCGTGCCTTCCTCAAAACTGCCTCAATCTCAGACATCTTTGGCTCTGACAAATCAAATGGAACACCTGGCTCTGTCGGTCTCACCAATCCTTCGATGTCATATATATATATATATATATATATACTGTATATATATATATATATATATATATATATATATATATATATATATATATATATATATATATATATATATATATATATATATATATATATATATATATACATACAGACTTGGTATATATATAATCGTCATATATATATATACATACATATATATATATACATACATATTCCATATATATATATATATATACATACCGTGCCTATGAAAAGTCTACACCCCCTTTCAAGATTTTCACCTTTTGTTGCCTTATACCCTGGAATTAAATTGCATTAAATCAGACTTTCCCCACCTTTATTTACACATCGTAACCCACAACTTCCAAGTGAAAAACAATTTCTGCAAATTTCAGAAAATTAATTTAAAATACAAAACTAGGAAATCTTGTTTGGATAAGAATCCACTCCCCTGAGTTAATACTTGGTGGAAGCAGCTTTGACAGCAAATACAGCTGTGAGTCTGTTGGGATATTTCTCTACCAACTTTACACACCTTGATTTGGCAATATTTGCCCATTTTTCTGGACAAAACTGTTCAAGCTCAGACAGGTTGCATGGGGAGCATTGATGGACAGCGATATTCAAATCATGTCACAGATTTTCGATTGGATTTAGGTCGGGGCTCTGACTGAGCCACTCAAGGACATTAATATTTTTGTTCATTAGCCCCTCAAGTGTAGCTTTCACTGGGTCGTTTTCGGGTCGTTTTCATGCTAAAAGGTAAACTTCTGTCCCAATTTCAGATTTCTTGCAGAGGGCAGCAGGTTTTCCTCTGGGATTTTTCTGTATTTTGCTCCATCCATTTTCCCTTCCATCCTGACAAATGCCCCAGTCTCTGCTGATGAGAAACATCCCTATAACAATATAACATGATGCTATCACCACCTTGCTTCACAGTCGGGATGGTGTTCTTTGGGTAATGTGCTGTGTTGGGTTTGCACCAAACGTAAAGTTTTGCATTTAGGCAAAAAGTTCCATCTTGGTTTTGTCAGACCACAAAACCTTTTGCCACATGACCTGGCTTCAGAATCTCCAGAGTGTTTTTTTGTATACCTCAAACGGGACTCAAGGTGGTCTTTTTGGAGTAATGGCTTCCTTCTTGCCACCTAATGGTACAGGCCAGACTGTGGAGTGCTTGGGATATTGTTGTCACATGTACACAGTGACCAGATTTTGCCAAAAAGACCTGTAGCTCTTTCAAAGTTGCCATTGGCCTCTCGGTGGCCTCTCTGATCAATCTCCTCTTTGCTTTGCCATCCAGTTTGGGGGGATGGCTGATATAGGCAGGGTCTTGGTGGTACCATATGCCTTCCACTTCTTAATGACTGTTTTGACTGTGCTCCAAGGGATATTCAAGGCCATTGAAATATTTTTATACGCATCCCCTGATCTGTGCCTTTCCACAACTGTATCCGGGATGTCTTTTTAAAGCTCCTTTGTGCTCATGGTTGAGTCTTTGCTGTGAAATGCACTACCCAGCAGAGGAAACCTACAGGAACAGCTGATTTTATCCTGAAATAATCAGAATCACTACAATTTAACACAGGTGGAAGCCAATTAACCTGGTGTGTGATTTTGAACGTGATTGGTTACACCTGAGCTAATTTACAATTGCTATTATATGGGGGGTGGACACTTATCCAACCAAGATATTGTAGTTTTGTATTTTAAACTAATTTTCTGAAATTTGTAGAATTTGTTTTTCACGTGGAAGTTGTGGGTTACGATGTGCAAATAAAGGTGGAAAAAGCCTGATTTAATGCATTTTAATTCCAGACTAGACGGCAACAAAAGGTGAAAATTTTGAAAAGGGGTGTAGACTTTATATACGCACTGTATATACACCACCGGTCAAAAGTTTTAGAACACCTCCATTTTTCCAGTTTTTATTGAAATTTACGCAGTTTAATGTCTCAATGTACTCTGAAATTAAGCAAAGAACAAATAAACAATTGGAGATAAAAAAGAAATCATAGAATCATTTTGTTCAACAAAATTTAATTTAATTTTTTGACTCAGCAAAGTCGCCACCTTTTGCAAATATAACCGCCGAACACACTCGTGACATTCTTTCTACAATGGAAATCAAATATTGTTTGGGAAGTTCTTCCCAACACTGTGGCAGAAGTTCTCACAAATGTGTTGCACTTGTAGGTTGCTTTGCTTTCACCCTTCTGTCCAGTTAATCCCAAACCAGCTCGATGGGGTTTAAGTCTGGAGACTGTGCTGGCCATTCCATGATTTGAAGCCTACCGTCTTGTTCTTTTCCTCAAAGGTAGTTTTGACATAGCCTGGAGGTGTGTTTAGGGTCATTATCTTGCTGTAGGATGAACCCCTGACCAACTAGGCATATACCAGAGGGTATTGCATGGCACTTCAAAATGCTGTGGTAACCCTTTTGGTTCAGGATGCCAGTCACTCTGTGCAAGTCGTCGACTGGATTCAGCAAAAGAGCCCCAGACCATCACGCTTCCTCCTCCATGTTTGACAGTTGGTGTCACACACTGAGGAACCATCCTTTCGCCGACTCGACGGTGTACAAAAACCCTGCGTGATGAACCAAAGATTTCAAATTTTGATTCATCGGTCCATAAGACCTTCTTCCAGTCTTCAGTAGTCCACTGGCGGTGCTTCATGGCCCAGGCAAGCCTCTTTTTCTTATTTTGCCATCTTAGCAATGGCTTTCTCACTGCCACTCGACCTGTCAAAGCTGCAGCTCGAAGTCTTCTCTTCACAGTTGAAACTGAGACTTGTTTACTTCGACCAGTGTTAAGCTGTGGTTGAAGCTGTTGGCCTGTGAGTCGCCTATCACGCAAGCTGTTGACTCTCAGAAACTTGTCTTCTGATTCTGTTGTGGCTTTGGGTCTGCCAGACCTCTTCCTGTCAGAGTTTCCTCCAGTTTCCAATATACTACTTCCTGCAGTGTAATATTGTCCAAATAATGCTTCAGAGGGTGTAATAACAGTCTGTTCCAATACTGCTTTTATACAGACAGGGGGTTTGTTATCAAGAAATCAGCAGAGGTTGGGACACCTGTAGGAATTGTTTGCATCAACTTTCAAGGCTTAATTTATTTACATTGCTGCAGAACAGCTGTAAGTTGTTAACCCATTACTTGTTCCCTGAAAAAGGCCTTTTTTTTTTCTACAATATAACTGTGGAATTTACATTATTTTCCCATTTTTGCAAACCTAAATTTTTTTTTTTACCTCGAGCAGTTTACTGCTTACCTTTGTACCATTTCAGGTTATTCACTGGACTTGAATTGCTTAAATTTCAATAAAAACTAGAAAAATGTAGGTGTCCTGAAACTTTTGACTGGTAGTGTATATATATATATATATATATATATATATATATATATATATATATATATATATATATATATATATATATATATATATATATATATATATATAGTCTGTATATATATATATATATATATATATATATATATATATATATATATATATCTATATCTATATATATATATCTATATATATATATATATATATATCTATATATATATATATATATATATCTATATATATATCTATATATATATATATATATATATATATATATATATATATATATATATATATATATATATATATATATATATATATATATATATATATATACTGTATATATATATATATATATATATATATATATATATATATATATATATATGTATATATATATATATATATATATATATATATATATATATATATATATATATATATATATATATATATATATATATATATATATATATATATATATATATATATATACAGACTTGGCATTTAATATGGAATTTTTTTTTTGTGGGGGTGAATTTACTTTTCAAGATGACTTAAAACCAAAAGTTCATTGGAATTATGTCGAAATTATTCTAGCTTTTGTTAATGTGACCTTTAAAAGAAACAAAAACCACATTTGACATTTCGAAGCAAATAAATTGATCCTTGAAAGTGATGTAAACTGATATCGAACTCAATTCACGGACAGTACTGTGTTAAACTTCTGTACGTTTTCCAGAAGTATCTCTTTATTTTGCACATCAGCCAAAAAAATTTTCAACAAAAGCAAAAGCTAAATTATGACTGGGATTACCGACAGTAAAATTACAGTTCAGTACTTCGTGTAACCCCCACGCGCATTCAGGAGAGCACGTACATGTCGAGGCATGCTGTTCACGAGATTTGCCAAGGTTTGGACAGGAATTGCTTGCCATGCAGTGACAATAGTCTGCTGCAATTCACGCACAGATGTAGGCTGCTGGTCCAAGTTGTCGATTTGACGCGTTAATTCTACCCACAAGTTCTCTATCGGATTCATATCCGGGGACATGGCAGGCCACTCCATATGCTCTACACCACGGTCAGCAAGAAAGTGTTGGATCATGCAAGCACGGTGAGGCCGTGCATTGTCAACTTGGAAGACAAAGTTTCCTCAAAAGGCTGCACGAGCAAATGGAAGCAATGTTTCTTCCAGAATGACCCTGCACTTGAACCGGTTCAGGTTTCCATTCAGAACAACCGGGTCAGTTTTGCCCCCTGCATGAAAAGCAGCCCAAATGGTCACCCCACCACCTCCAGCTTGGACTCTTGGCACTTTACAATCTTCGTTGTGGGCTTCATGCACTTGTCTGCGCAGTCGGACGAGGCCATCTTGACGATAGACCAGAAATCTAGACTTGTCACTGAAGATCACGTGATTCCAGTGTCCTGGCTGCCATTGACGGTGCTCTCTGGCCCACTGCAATCGGCGCTGGCGGTGTTGTCTTGTCAGGCGTGGCTTTCTCAGGGGACGCCTGGCACGATAGCCTGCCTGAACCAGTCATTGGTTGACTAGCCTTCTGGATACAGGCACATTTGCCAGTTGCTGCCATTCAGCCCTAAGCTGTTTAGCTGACTTGGTACGGCCATTGCAGACTAACCGGTGCAGCTGGCGATCATCTCTCCTTGTGGTTCTGCGTGGACATCCTGGCCTCGGTATTGGAGTAGGGACACCCCTCTGAGCATTTCGTTTCAGGATCTTTGACACCTGACCTTGAGTGATGCCATACTGCCGAGCAATAGCACGCTGTTTCATGCCAGAATTTCGTAAAGCCACCACTCCATGACAAACAGCATTGTCAAGTTGA
Source organism: Myxine glutinosa (assembly GCF_964187855.1). NCBI lineage: Eukaryota > Metazoa > Chordata > Myxini > Myxiniformes > Myxinidae > Myxine > Myxine glutinosa. Next base: position 43,065,545 of record NC_136268.1, read on the forward strand.
CGGGCCATCTCCAGAGGAAGCGGCAATAACTTTTGTAGACGTGCAGCAGTTGTTTTCCACTAATACAGAATGCAAAAACCCTTATATACCCGATTGTGAAGCCAATCGTCAAATGTACCTGTCCTTACATTTTGTTACGCCACCTGTGATATATTCCTGTTATTGACTTCTTGCTGCAAAAGACAATCAGTGACATGGTTCTTTCAACAAAGACATCACCGAAGGGTAAAAGAAACTCACCAGATTCATATACTGAGTTCAGAAAGTAAACCCGTCAAGAAAAAAAATGTTCCATATTAAATGCCAAGTCTATATATATATATATATATATATATATATTGTTACCGATTTGGGAACCCCCCCCCCCCCCCCCCTTCACTTGTAAATATCCTCCTTTGTAATATTATCCCCTTTTATTAATTATTAAATATCGCACCCTAGGCCATCGCAACACGCAGCCAATCTTAGAATCATCTTGCTAATTATTTCCTATTCTATGTTTACTTAAGGCTCTGTATCCACTAGATTGACACCAGGTTGCATTACCAAATAAGGTTAGCTCCCCTTCAATAACGCCATACCCCAGCAAACTCCCTATCTCTCTGCAAACAGCTTAACAGGCGTGGGGTGTGCGCCCTCTCACTGGCCTTGGTGCTCTGCATTGGACAAGAAGGCGGGGTCGCCGAGAAGAGGCGTGGCCGTGGCTCGCCACAAGGGCGGAGCTGTTCAGCTCCGTTACCAAATAAGGCTACAAACAGAGCACGTGGGCGGGACCCAAACGGCCGAGGGCGTGTCACGACCCCGCTTCATAGATGCGTTCGAGGTTCGCGCATAAAGAAGATGGGAAGAGAGAAGGCTTGAGACCAGCAGAGGTGATGAGTGCACAGCACAAGAGGGTTGCCTGACGCGAGAGATCGTGCCTTGCCTGAGAGGAAATCCCATCATTACTGAGAGAGCGAGAGGGTCGTGGCGTCGACGCAACCACGTTGGTTCCAGCGGTTGTCGTGTTCGCTTTAAACCACGACGCGAGGTCGGAACGGAACCTCGACGGCTGAACGAGCCGAACCGGCCGCCTTTGCCAGCTGAACGGACCTTCTCCTGCCATTCCTGTCATCATCCCCGTGTGAGTCTGTCTTTGTGCTGTCCTGGGTATAAGTAAGACTGTTTAGATAAGGCTGCCCTGTGTTCTTTTTACATCCATATATCCTTGTACAACTTTGATCTTTCTTTTCCTCTGGTGGTTGTTATAATAAATGTGTGCTCTTTCTCCAAGCTTTGGTTTCGTCTTCCTCCAGTTGCTTTAGTCTTTTCTTTCCATTGGTTTACGTGGCACGATTAAAACCGCTATAATCGGGTTAGTAATTGTTAACGGCCTGGGTCGTGACTCGCTTCGCTCGGCGTGTCCATTACCGTCGTGACTCTGGCGGGGCTGGCTCCTCGCTGGTTGGGAGGTCACGGTAAGCAGGTATTCGGGGGGTCTTTTTTTTGGGTCTCTGGCCCGATTACCCTGGTCGTGGCTGACCACCAGTGACGTCACAGACCCCCAGGATCGGCGACGGCCAGTATAACGGACATGGGGTTAACCCCCCTTGCTAACGGGAGAGCCGTCGTCCCAGATCTGTAACAAATGGTGTCAGGAGTGGGATTTGAGGCCCGAACCAAATTTTTTATATAACATCAAAAGATTTGGTCAAAATTAAGAGCGCCCAAAATTATAGAATATCCCAAATTTGAGTCGTGCCATGGAGGACCAAGGCAACTGGATGCCGGTGGGGTTAGAAGATAAGGTAGAGTTAATGACCCAGGACCCCAGGGAGGAGGTTGGAGAAGGTGTAACACTAACAGTGGGGGTTGCAGGTGCACAAAATGGCGACGCCACGCACGAGGTTGGAGGCGCACAAAATGGTGCCTCGCACATGGTGGCGACGAGAGCCGAGCCCGCGGTGCCAACGGCCTGGGATCCATTTCTTGCAAATTTGTTGAAATTTTTGACCCAGTGGGATGAAGAAAACAAAATGTATGCCCAGGGGCTCATATCCACCAGGGAAATTAACAACATGGGTGTTCAAATGACTAAGGAACTAAAAGAAAGAACTGAGGAAATGGCGAGGGACAGAGTCGCATATGAGGTAAGGGAAGCGGAGAGGGACAGAGACCGCGGGTTGAGCGAGCAGGGCCCAGGGGTGCACGAGGAGGTAACGCGGGTCGAGAAGCGCTGGTTGAGCGAAGCGGAGGAAAGCGCGGGTACAATGACGGGGGTAGAAATCGCGACACGGGGTTTGGAAAAGCCGGCGACCGATGAGGTAGAGGGAATTTTATTAAAGCCAACGGTCGTCCGAGGGGAACAAAGACAAAGCAGTAGTGGGTACAATTAAAATTGAAGAGACGACGGAGGTAGCCCGGGAATTGCAGGGAGAAATGGAATATGTACAAAGTCCCTGCTCAAATCATGATGATGTACTCACTAACCAAATAAAGAGTTTGCAGGTGCGCGTGGAGAAAAGGATCCCCCAGGTGAGTCGTGCTGTATATTGTGCGGGTAGATTTTGCAGGAGGATGTTTAATGACAAGAGAATTGTCGCGCGATTGGGATCAAGGAAGCACCCGGGCGTTGGTGAAGGGTCGCGTGTGAAAAAAAAGTGTGCGTCAAGGGGTGAGCGTGTTACGAAGCGCGAGTGTGATACCGAGTGCGAGCGAGAATGCACGTCGGGGTGTACTGAGTGTGACACGGAGAGTGAGTTGGTGATGGCGCAGGTGCGAGAGGGCACATCGGAGCGCGAGTGTGAAACCGAGTGCGAGCGAGAATGCACGTCGGGGTGTACCGAGTGTGACACGAATAGTGAGTTGGTGATGGCGCAGGTGCGAGAGGGCACATCGGAGTGTGAGTGTGAAACCGAGTGCGAGCGAGAATGCACGTCTGGGTGTACGGAGTGTGACACGGAGAGTGAGTTGGTGATGGCGCAGGTGCGAGAGGGCACATCGGAGCGCGAGTGTGAAACCGAGTGTGAGCGAGAATGCACGTCGGGGTGTACGGAGTGTGACACGGAGAGTGAGTTGGTGATGGCGCAGGTGCGAGAGGGCACATCGGAGCGCGAGTGTGAAACCGAGTGCGAGCGAGAATGCACGTCGGGGTGTACGGAGTGTGACACGGAGAGCGAGTTGGTGATGGCGCAGGTGCGAGAGGGCACATCGGAGCGAGAGTGTGAAACCGAGTGCGAGCGAGAATGCACGTCGGGGTGTACGGAGTGTGACACGGAGAGTGAGTTGGTGATGGCGCAGGTGCGAGAGGGCACATCGGAGTGCGAGTGTGAAACCGAGTGTGAGCGAGAATGCACGTCGGGGTGTACGGAGTGTGACACGGAGAGTGAGTTGGTGATGGCGCAGGTGCGAGAGGGCACATCGGAGCACGAGTGTGAAACCGAGTGCGAGCGAGAATGCACATCGGGGTGTACGGAGTGTGACACGGAGAGTGAGTTGGTGATGGCGCAGGTGCGAGAGAGCACATCGGAGCGCGAGTGTGAAACCGAGTGCGAGCGAGAATGCACGTCGGGGTGTACGGAGTGTGACACGGAGAGTAAGGTGGTGGTGGAACGTGTGCGAGGAAGCTCACCTGAGTTGGTTGTGGCGCGGATGTGGGAGAGCCCATCTGAGCGCGTTAGTGGGTGGATGCAAGAGTGCACGCCCATGGTGAGTGTTACGGAGGACATAACGGAGGAGAGGTGTGGAATGAAGTGTGTGAACGGCGAGTGTGTGCAAGAGGGTGCGCGAGAGGTGTGGTGTGTAACAGGGAGTGCGGTGGTGGAATGGACGGAGTGTGTGGGATGCACTGGAGGCGTTGGAACGCCAGGTTTTGTGAGTGTGAAACGGGTCGCGTATGCAAGTGAAGCATCGACATTGAACGGGTTAGCGTTTAGGGCGACGGATAGCCGATGCGAGCACTCGGGGCGCGGTGCGCTTTGTTGGATGCCAGGCCCGGCGCGGATCAATGCTGCGTCGCTTCTCTTCGGAGCGTCGCGCACGATTCGGCCCTGGCCCCGCCCCGCACGGTCAAGTCCGGGCCTTGTCGGGCGAGGCGACCGGTCCGGTTCAAGGGCGAGTGGGAGGAAGCGGCACGGTGCCCCCTCACGGGGACGGGGTTCCGACCGGGGGAGATTTAGCCATCGGGCCCGGGACCGCAAGGTACCGCGCCGAGATGGTGCGTGGAATCTCGGCCCGACCAAACCACCTCCCTTGAACCGAAAGCCAGACGGATTCAACCTGCAGGCGACCAAACCACCCGAATTCATTGCTCGGCTTTACGAAGCCGAGTTTAATGATGTCATGACGCACCGAGGCTAGGATATAGCGGACTGTGATGATGATAATAGTGATAGTGGTTTTGATCCGAAATTTAGAAAAGTGAATAGAATTGGCAGTAATTGGAAAATTTTTGATTGGTTGGAATTTGGTAAGCAAAATTGATAGTGGGATGTCCCCGATGTGGTGGGATGGCAACTCTGTCATCCCTCACCGAGGGGGCAAAGGAGCACTAGTTTATGGGGTTTATGGCAGTGAAAACTAGCCCGGGAGGGTTTGGATAATGTGTAGGGCCCTAGAGATTGACATTAGGTAACGTTAAAGTTAGGTAGTGACAATGATACCTGTAGTGGGGACGTAGGTAGATTAGTGTGGATGATAATGACGAGGGAGCGCAATAGTTTAAAGGGGCGACTGGGAAGCGCAAGTTTCAGAGGGGAGTAGTTAGATGAGATGATGCCGTGTGTTTGAGGATTGGAAGTGTATGGTGAACAGGTGTGATTGAACAGGTGTGATTGCACAGGTGTGCAACTGAACAGGTGGATGGAGCGGTGTATGAGGGAGTGATGGTGATGTGTGTTGTGTTGACCGAATGGTCCAGGAAGGAAGGAGGGTGCAGGTGGCACCAGGTGTGAGTGCACAGGTGTGCAACAACAGGTATGAAGAACAGGTGTATGGAGAATGGTTGTGTGGAGTAAATGGTCTGGAGTATATGGAGTATTGGAATGGATGGTCGTGGAGTGAGTAGGATGGAAACTATGGAGTGGAGTGGATGGTGCGAAGGTGTGAATGGGGGAAGGATGGACCCCCATCACGAATACCCGAGGAGGGTAGTGTAAGTGTTAGGTAGAGGGTATAGGTAAATTGTGGTTGGATATTGGCATCTGTGGTGCGGGTGAGAGAATGGTATTTGGATGGCTGCATTAGTGTTGTGGAAATGGCTGGGCGTGTAGCTTGTTAGTGTGTGTAGTTGGTTTGGGCACTCCACCACTGTGAGGATGTCGGCCAGGTGAGGCCGCAGGTGGGCTCTGGGAGCCGGTAGAGTTGTTGTGGATGGGGCCCGAGGATCCGGAGGACGGACCCGGGTAGCCCAGTGCCAGAGGGCACCGAGGGGTGACAGAGCCAGGAGGGGCCTTCCCCAGTAGATAGGTTAGGTTAAGGAGCAGGTAAGCTCGGGTGGCAACTACAGTGGTGGAGGTGTGCAGGTGGGTAGACCTGCTGGGAGAGCTACACGCCCCAGCCCAGAAATTGTGCAAGGGCACCGGGAGTTGAATCGGGGGAGTGAGACCCCAAATTGAGAAGCACCACAGTTTGGTCAATGGGAATTGGTTTTTAGAACCCATAGTGTAAGTTGGCCAATGGATTGGCAGGGAAAGACCCCGGGTAGTGTAAAGTGTGTTAAAGTCATTTAGAGGATAGTTAGGATGAAAATCTCCTTGCACCATCCACATGCACTCACCTGAGATGACGTACCTCCACACCATGCCAGGTTGTTTTATTATTTTTGATGCAAATGTTTGGAATGAGAGACGCATCATGACGTGGGTGTGACATTGTGCTTGATGTTCCACCTCTTCCTCCTTATGAGGATTGATGATGAATTGGGTGATGGCAAATTTTGGATTAGAGGGATTGTGGTAACGAATTTGGTGTAGGGGAAATATGGGGAAGACGTGACGGTAGCGACGGATTTGTAAGGTGTAGTGTAATGTGTAGGTTTTCGTAAATACGGGGAGGGGCAAGGGGGGCAGTGTAGGTCACATGTGGGGGGCGTACGTAGGGACGAACCTTTCTCAGCTCGCTCCCATGCACCCCTCATTCTGCATTGCCTTGTTTTGATGTGTACCCTTGCGCCCTGACCCATTACTCACCTGTCTTCTGTCTCCCTGTCTCCCACCTGAGGACCGTGCGCTCTGGGCACTGGGGGGGGAGGATGTGCCGGCGCTGCATTTGTGTACCCGCACTTCCGCTGTCTGCTGCCTGGACCGGTACACCTATGGACCACACGATCTGTGTGGCCACCCACGTATTGACCACGGGTTTTGTGGCCCAGCACCACCCACTTATGGACCCCACGGGATGGGGCCTGGCATCTTTGCTGCCAGCATGCTGGCTTGCGGACTTTGGGAGGGGGCACCTAAGCCTAACAGGTGGACCACCCCGTAGTCGGCCCCTGTTGGCCATAAATAAAAAAGGTGGACACTTTTGTGCCCTTTCTGTGCTTTCCCCCCCTTAGTCCTAAATAGGCCGCACGCCAGGAAGTCCAGCCAAGTAACAAGACAGAAGATCGCCATCGGCAGACCATCGGCCGTGCTGACACCACCAGTAACATTTGAACTTTGTTTGAAATACCTGTGCACTAAATGGTGCTAACTGCATGGCTGTATTTTGGGTGTGGTGCTTTATTGATGCTTATGGTGCTTTTATCGGTACTCTGAGGTTGCGCTGCATATCAATGCGTGCCTCAGAGCACCCGTGGGTTGGTGTATCGGTGCAGTGCAATGCATGCCTTTCCTCTCCTTTTCAAAAACAACATCTCCTTTTTGTTTCCCAAAAGAACAGGTCCTGGGTTAGTGTTGTAAATACCAAATAGTGTAGTCTCTTGTAAATAAGCTCCCCACCGTAAATGTGTAGTTTGAAATTAATTCCGCAATTCGGTTAGTTTGTGGGTGTAAGTCTGTTAGACAGAATGCAACGTGGCAGGGGGACATATTTAATTCCCTGGTAAAACTGTCGCACTCAGGGTCAGTGTAATAGCAGAGGGTTTTACATCTAAGTGCCACACTAAAAGTAAAGTTGTCGGGCCAGGGATGGCCCTGGGAAAGAGAAGGGTGCAGTGTTACCGATTTGGGAACCCCCCCCCCTTCACTTGTAAATATCCCCCTTTGTAATATTATCCCCTTTTATTAATTATTAAATATCGCACCCTAGGCCATCGCAACACGCAGCCAATCTTAGAATCATCTTGCTAATTATTTCCTATTCTATGTTTCCTTAAGGCTCTGTATCCACTCGATTGACACCACATTGCATTACCAAATAAGGTTAGCTCCCCTTCAATAACGCCATACCCCAGCAAACTCCCTATCTCTCTGCAAACAGCTCAACAGGCGTGGGGTGTGCGCCCTCTCACTGGCCTTGGTGCTCTGCATTGGACAAGAAGGCGGGGTCGCCGAGAAGAGGCGTGGCCGTGGCTCGCCACAAGGGTGGAGCTGTTCAGCTCCGTTACCAAATAAGGCTACAAACAGAGCACGTGGGCGGGACCCAAACGGCCGAGGGCGTGTCACGACCCCGCTTCATAGATGCGTTTGAGGTTCGCGCATAAAGAAGATGGGAAGAGAGAAGGCTTGAGACCAGCAGAGGTGATGAGTGCACAGCACAAGAGGGTTGCCTGACGTGAGAGATCGTGCCTTGCCTGAGAGGAAATCCCATCATTACTGAGAGAGCGAGAGGGTCGTGGCGTCGACGCAACCACGTTGGTTCCAGCGGTTGTCGTGTTCGCTTTAAACCACGACGCGAGGTCGGAACGGAACCTCGACGGCTGAACAAGCCGAACCGGCCGCCTTTGCCAGCTGAACGGACCTTCTCCTGCCATTCCTGTCATCATCCCCGTGTGAGTCTGTCTTTGTGCTGTCCTGGGTATAAGTAAGACTGTATAGATAAGGCTGCCCTGTGTTATTTTTACATCCATCTATCCTTGTACAGCTTTGATCTTTCTTTTCCTCTGGTGGTTGTTATAATAAATGTGTGCTCTTTCTCCAAGCTTTGGTTTCGTCTTCCTCCAGTTGCTTTAGTCTTTTCTTTCCATTGGTTTACGTGGCACGATTAAAACCGCTATAATCGGGTTAGTAATTGTTAACGGCCTGGGTCGTGGCTCGCTTCGCTCGGCGTGTCCATTACCGTCGCGACTCGGGCGGGGCTGGCTCCTCGCTGGTTGGGAGGTCATGGTAAGCAGGTATTCGGGGGGTCTTTTTTTTGGGTCTCTGGCCCGATTACCCTGGTCGTGGCTGACCACCAGTGACGTCACAGACCCCCAGGATCGGCGACGGCCAGTATAACGGACATGGGGTTAACCCCCCTTGCTAACGGGAGAGCCGTCGTCCCAGATCTGTAACAATATATATATATATATATATATATATATATATATGTACATTATATATAATTATATATAATTATATATAATATATATATATATATATATATATATATATATATATATATATATATATATATATATGTTGGAAAACATTGTAGGGAAGTGGGGCAGACTGATTGATGTGAATGTTTTATTCACACGCCAAATGTTTTAATTTATAACAAAATGTCCAATAGAAAAGTGGTGTCAGTGCCTGAGGAAAACATGAATTAAAAAGATAAAGATTGAGGCAAATTATCAACTGTCATATAAGTAATCTTTTGAGGATAAAACTATTTTATTTAATACAGGGACCATGCAAGAGTGATGAGCATAGTTCACAAAAAAATTCCAGTCTGGAAACCATCAGTAAATGGCTTGATAAGAAATTCCACATAATGACGTTTGCTACTTGGATGTAATGATGCCACACACATTATGTCATAATCTAGCATGAACTATAGCAAGCTGACCTAGCAGGTTTGTCTAACTGAACTTTGAACGTTTTGGCCCATCTTTAGATAAATACCATAGAGACCATAGGGGAAGTTAGAGAAGCATGCAGGAATGCCAAGAACGTGTTGACCCAGTATTATTGAGGCCACTTTGCAAGACTATGAGAAGAGCAGAGCATGCCTTATTTTTCTATAACCATGTTTTTGAAACCTAAGAACATGGTGATCTTAGATTTAAGGTGGCACAGTTGTGCCTGTCAAACTCCCAAATATACTCTGCGTAATTTTCCTTGAGTACAGAAACATTAGGAAGCAAACTAACCAAACAAAATCAGCTGTTTTCTGTGTTTAGCTTGTGGTTTTCAGGGTTGCATCTTTGCATACTCCACTGTTATTCCTCCTCAAATACATTGATGATATTTTGTACTTTGATAGCCATATATCCTGTGTCTTTATTTTGCTGATTATCTGGCCTGTGGATGCTCTATACTCTATAGCCTGGGACACTGCACACCCTGAGACTGCAGTCACATGGCTCCAGAAACTACTTGATGCCCAGGACACTTTAGCGTTATCTTGGTGTGTGAACATTAAATCGACCAAGACACAATGTGCCCTTAATACTAGATCCCCTATGAAATGATGTAGAAATTGCCAATGTAAAACTGCATAGATAAACTTCAATTGCAACTATTCCTCCAGGTTAAATATCAATTGCATCGCCTTCCAAACCAAAATGTCCTGAAACATTCATTTAATCCATGTCCAGTTCCACAGATTGTAGAAAGCATGGATCTATCAATTGTTTAAATGACACATTTGAAAGTGAAAACCAGAAGTAGCAGCCAAGTGGTCCACAACATAGCGCAGAAATAACAGTGTCATATGCATGTATATATCCAGTATATATATATATATATACTGTAATATACATGTAGTGTATATATATATATTGTTGCGGTTTTGAGTCTGTCAAGTGAGTCTAATAAAGGTTAAATTTGCCCCCCATAGTTAGTCACACAAGCAACATGTAGCCTCGCGATAGTATAGTTATGTCTTAGTATTTGTAAGCTTAGTCCTTTTCCTTTGTTCGTTCTGCGTTGAGTAGAGCCAGAAGAATAGGCCCTACTTCCACTGACAATCCTACGTCCGTAGGCTCAATCCCTTTTGCGCCAACGTTGGGTTCATTTTGAGCGAGTAACACGAGGCAGGCTCGGAAGGTCAGGAGGAACGAGGCGGAGCGGCAGAAGCGATGACGGTAAGCACGAGCCGCCAATCAGAGATCAGAGGTGGTGACGGTGGCGTTTCGTCACAGGGCGTGGTGGGAAGGATCGAGAGTGTTCCAGAAGGTTCGGGGGGCGTAGCTAGCAGACCGGCTGCGCAAAGCCCTCGACAGGACTTACAGTGGAGGACTTGCTGCGAGAGAGAAGTGTTGGTAAAAGGACTCGCGAGAGAGGGACATGCCTAAAAGAGGACTCGCGGCAGTTGATGAACGTGATGAACTTGATGAACTTCACGCACTTGCACGAGAACGGTACAGATACGCGGGCGCAGCCAGACGCGCTTGAACCGAATACAGTGCATTCTGAGACGCGAGAGTGAGAATGGCTGAGAAACCACCAGCCGCGCTAAAGTCTGCCCTTTGCCGTTCCGCCCCAACATCTGACTTGTTCGGGAGACGCGCTACGAGTCCCTGCCTTTGCCTGCCAGCATCTTCGCGGGACGTGTCGGCGACCGTGGAGAGCCGGACGGAGGCCGTCTCTGGACGACCACGTGGACGCGTTGGGGAACAGCTATCCATCTGCAATTCCCTGTGTGAGTGTGAGACGGGCCCGTTGTCCAAGGGATAAGTTAAGACTGTTTAAGGCTACTCTGTGTCTCTGCGTCCCTGAACATTGTATATACGTGTGGGAAATAATTAAACCCTTTGTTCTTCCTTTCTTCATGATTTGACCGTTTCTGTGGTTTCTTCGATTGGCTAAGCGTGGTACGGGTAGAACCGCTCTAATCGGGTTCCAACATCTAAGTAACTGCGCGGACCACGTGTACGCAATCCGCTCAGCGTACTCAAACCACACGTGATTCATGCGAGGCTTGTTTCCTTGCTCCCAGGGCAGCGCGGGGAATTAGGTACGAGCGAGAAGTGGTCCCGAAACCCGACTCCACGTGTGTCCGAGAGGGACGTCTCAAGTCTCGGTTCCGCCAAGCCCAGAAAGACAAGGGGATTAATCCCCCCCACCCCCCCCCCCCACCCCCTCGATAAGGGGATGAAGGGTGGCGTAGAGAACCGTAACAATATATATATATATATATATATATATATACATACATACATACAATGTCTTCAGAAAGTATTCACACCTCTTGACTTTTTCACATTTTGTTGTGTTGCAGTGTGAATTTAAAATGCATTAAATTGTTGTCACTGATTTACACATGATGATGACCATTCTTTTTTGCACCGTGATGATGCATCGGGCTGCCAAAGCAGTTTCCTTGGCTATTGGGCACAATCCTGGATAGGTCGTCACTCCAATGCAGGATAACTGAATGGCTCATTCATCCCAGCAGGCTGGCACTCATTTTGCCGACCTTGGAAGAATGACAGGCTGAGTAAACCCCCTGGCGTTAATTCAACGATCGACCGGGATTCTAACTCAGGATCCTAGGACCCCGAGCCAGCACCCTAATAGTTAAGCCAACACCGTTTACAAAATAATTAGTTCGAAGTTATTCGTGCTCAGAGGCCTCAAAGCCAGTAAGTCTGTGGGGAACCGAGGATTGCCCTCATCGTAGACCAAAATCCGCGGCTGTATATACGTATATATATATACAGACTTGGCATTTAATATGGAATATTTTTTTTGTGGGGGTGAACTTACTTTTCAAGATGTCTTAGAACCAAAAGTTCATTGGAATTATGTTGAAATTATTCTAGATTTTGTTAATGTGACCTTTAAAAGAAACAAAAACCACATTTGACATTTCGAAACAAATACATTGATCCTTGAAAGTGATGTAAACTGATATCGAACTCAATTCATGGACAGTACTGTGTTAAACTTCTGTACGTTTTCCAGAAGTATCTCTTTATTTTGCACATTAGCCAAAAAATATTTTAACAAAAACAAAAGTTAAATTACGACTGGGATTACGGACAGTAAAATTACAGTTAGTACTTCGTGTAACCCCCACGAGCATTCAGGAGAGCACGTACACGTTGAGGCATGCTGTTCACGAGATTTGCCAAGGTTTGGACAGGAATCGCTTGCCATGCAGTGACAATAGCCTGCTGCAATTCACGCAAAGAGGTTGGCTGCTGGTCCAAGTGGTCGATTTGACGCGTTAATTCTGCCCACAAGTTCTCTATCGGATTTATATCTGGGGACATGGCAGGCCACTCTATATGCTCTACACCACGGTCAGCAAGAAAGTGTTGGATCATGCGAGTACGATGAGGCCGTGCATTGTCATCTTGGAAGACAATGTTTCCTCGAAAGGCAGCACGAGCAAATGGAAGCAATTCTTCTTCCAGAATGGCCCTGTACTTGAACTAGTTCAGGTTTCCATTCAGAACAACCAGGTCAGTTTCGCCCCCTGCATGAAAAACAGCCCAAACGGTCACCCCACCACCTCCAGCTTGGACTCTTGGCACTATACAATCTTTGTTGTAGGCTTCATGCACTTGTCTGCGCACTCGGACGCGGCCATCTTGACGATAGACCAGAAATCTAGACTCGTCACTGAAAATCACATGATTCCAGTGTCCTGGCTGCCATTGACGGTGCTCTCTGGCCCACTGCAATCGGCGCTGGCAGTGTTGTCTGGTCAGGCGTGGCTTTCTCAGGGGACGCCTGGCACGATAGCCTGCTTGAACCAGTCGTTGGTTGACTAACCTTCTGGATACAGGCACATTTGTCAGTTGCTGCCACTCAGCCCTAAGCCGATTAGCTGACTTGGTACGGCCATTGCGGACTAACCGGTGCAGCTGGCGATCATCCCTCCTTGTGGTTCTGCGGGGACGTCCTGGCCTTGGTATTGGAGTAGGGACACCCCTCTGAGCATTTCGTTTCAGGATCTTTGACACCTGACCTTGAGTGATGCCATACTGCCGAGCAATCGCACGCTGTTTCATGCCGTAATTTCGTAAAGCCACCACTCCATGACAAACAGCATTGTCGAGTTGACGGATCATCTCCAAAGGAAGCGGCAATAACTTTTGGAGACGTGCAGCAGTTGTTTTCCACTAATACAGAACGCAACAACCCTTGTATACCCGACTGTGAAGCCAATCATCAAATGCACCTGTCCGTACATTTTGCCACGCCACCTGTGATATAATCCTGTTGTTGACTTCTTGCTGCGACAGACAATCAGTGACATGGTTCTTTTAAGAAATAAATCACCAAAGTGTAAAAGAAACTCACCAGATTGATATACTGAGTTAAGAAAGTAAACCCAAGTCAAGAAAAAAAAAATTCCATATTAAATGCCAAGTCTGTATATATATATATATATATATATATATATATATATATATATATATATATATATACTGTATATATATATATATATATATATATATATATATTATAATAATGGCATTCAAGGTTTATCCAGCATGTTTTTCCACCACAAAGCCTCTTTATGTAGTGTATATTGAAGACGAAATGTCATTCCTGAAGATTTGAGACGCCAATGGAACGGAGTTCAAGGCTGTCAACAAATCTTTCAATGTTGAAGGGTTCAGGGTGAAACACCAGGCCACGTTTTAGGAAAACACATATGTGGTTACATCTGTTACGATTAGATGCACATGTTCTATTGCTTACCGAAACAAAAACTCTGCAAAATATACTAGGAGATTATGCAAAAACCTGTATTTTACATTGACTTCTGTCAATAAAATGCCAACAAAACAAAAGTGATTACAGTATAATGAATGGGTTTGAACATCCATTACAAAATTTTGACATGTGAATGGGTTTTGAAATGTCTAAATAACTATCTGTAACTTCATTAGAAAGAAAGTAACTTCATTGATTGTAAAGAAACTTCATTGATATTCAATCTTCATGTATACATACAATAACTCACCTTCATGGATGCTTATCATATATTTGCATTCCAACTGCAGATCAGTATTTTTGTTAAATAGTTGTTTATACTTGTCGAGGGAAGCAATCAGTTTTTTAAGTCATTTTCACAGTTTACAAACACCCCATTTCTCAAAACAATGTGCACTACTCACAATAAGTTAGGGATATTGGCAGGTTCTTCGGTGTGATTGATTATGCGCATTAATTATGTTGAAAAAAGTTGTTGGTCCTAATTCTATGGTTATTAATGAGTGTGAAAAAACACAGCATTGTTGATTTCAATACCCTTACCCGAACCCCTATAAAAAATTAACTCACTCCCACAATATCCCTAACTTATTGTGATCAGTGTATAATTTGTTCACAGAAATATTGGATTATGTGTACCGAGGTTCCAACGTCTGTGATGGTGGGGATGTCAACAAACAACTTGGTCCATAAATCAACTCCTTTAATTAAGGATAATAAATCAATGAGGAATGTTTGAATGTTTACATCCAGCTGTGATGGATGCATTCAATCATGAGCTGACCGACGTCTCTCAAACGTGGGATGGTTATGTTTTTCAATTTCTGAATGCCACTGTTGTTTAGACAATGGCATTCAGATGGAACAAAGGAGTCATTACTTTTGCCATTCGTACATATATGAAATGAGTTAATAGCTCTTTATTTATTTTTGTCATTAAACTCATCAGCCACATTAGAAACAAGAAAAACAGCAATCAGAGATTGCAAACCCTCGCCAGGATGTATTTTCAGTGTTTTTTAAGGCTTTTGTGTTAAAACAAATATGGTGGCCGAACCACGTGACTGATGACGTCATCATTATTTTTTTCTAATCGAATTTATTCCTAGATTATGCTCAAGAAATTTCATCTCGATTGGATGAAGTTTTGTACTTGTCGAATTATGACGTATTAATGGAGGCACCTATGAGATCATCATTAACATATTTTATTCCCCATGGAGAGTTCTTTACAATGAGTCATGTCTCAATTTTTTCTATTCAGCGCTTTCCGAGATATAGAGGTGCAAAGTTTTTATATTTTTCCAAGATGTCGGCCGAACCACGTGACCGATGACGTCATCATTATTTTTTTTCTCCACCAGTTTATGCCGTCATGTCGCTCAAGAAATTGCATCTTGATTGGATGAAGTTTTGTACTTGTCGAATTATCAAATTATGACATCATAATGGAGGCCTTGGGCCAAAAGAGTTAAAAATTGGGCACAGTCTATTCCAGGACAAGACAAATATGTGTGTAAAGTTTGGCAATTCTACGTGCAACGGTGTAGACGTAGTGCTGTGCACAGACAGACAGACAAAAAGATGAAAAATCGGTCAGAGACCGAGGACCTGCCCGAATGTACTTTTTTATCGGCCATTTTGGACAAATATGGCAGCCGAACCACGTGACCGATGATGTCATCACTATTTGTTTTCTCAACTAATTTATTCCTTGATGATGCTCAAGAAATTTTATCTTCATCGGATAAAGTTTTGTACTTGTCGAATTATGACGTCATAATGGAGACACCTATGACATCATCATTAACATATTTTATTCCCCATGAAGAGTTCTTTACAATGAGCCATGTCTCAATTTTTTTCTATTCAGCACTTTCGGAGATATAGAGGTGCAAAGTTTTTCCGTTTTTCCAAGATGGCGGCCGAACCACGTGACCGATGACGTCATCAGTAAAAAAAATTCTTCACCAGTTTATGCAGACATGGCGCTCAAGAAATTGCATCTTGATCGGATGAAGTTTTGTACTTGTCGTATTATGTCGTCATAATGGAGGCACCAATGACATCATCATTAACATATTTTATTCCCCATGGAGAGTTCTTTACAATGAGCCATGTCTCAATTTTTTCCATTCAGCACTTTCGGAGATATGGAGGTGCAAAGTTTTTCGGTTTTTCCAAGATGGCGGCCGAACCACGTGACCGATGAGGTCATCCTTTTTTTTTTTCTCCACCAGTTTATGCCGCCATGTCGCTCAAGAAATTGCATCTTGATTGGATGAAGGTTTGTACTTGTCGAATTATCAAATTATGACGTCATAATGGAGGCCTTGGGCCGAGAGAGTTAAAAATTGGGCACAGTCTATTCCAAGGCAAGACAAATATGTGTGTAAAGCTTGGCGATTCTCCGTGCAATGGTGTAGACGTAGTGCTGCGCACAGGCAGACAGACAGACAGACAGAGAGACAAACCAACCGATCAACATACTTGCCGGAATCTTTTCCGGCAAGTAACAAACAGACAAACAGACAAACAAACGGACTCAAATTCAATAGCCTCTCCTCTGTCAAGGGTAATAACTTGTTATTTCTTAACTTCAGTTGTAATGGATTACAGTTACTAATGTGCAGCAATCTGATGACACTAATCCATATTCATTTACTCCAAATGTGACAATTTAATCAATAATAAGAAATAACTATAACAGTTCTTTTGTTGATGCATAAACCTTCCCCTCCTATTTAACAATCCTTAATATTGGCTAATTAATCATAACAGAAGAGAGCCTGCTGGGACTACAGCCTGTTGAGGTTGGCTTAATCACCACTCAGACTCATCTCCAATTTTCAGAGATTCTCTTTTACTCTTACATCTTTCTTTGTGGTTCCAGATAAGATTTGATTCTGATGAAACTCACAGCGCAAATGAAACAGGTGTCATGCCAGGTATATCCGAGGGCTTCGATGAATTTATCTCCAGCTTCTACCGGGAAGTCACAGCCATGACACTTGGTGCTGAACAACGCCACATAATCTGGTGTGAAATCACAACGCAATACAATACAAAATTATATGAAATGTCATTCCTGATTATATCCAAATAAATCATGCATGAAAATTATGTAAAACCAAACACCAAAATTACTCAAATGAACAAGAACAAGACATAAAA
Source organism: Myxine glutinosa (assembly GCF_964187855.1). Taxonomy (NCBI): domain Eukaryota; kingdom Metazoa; phylum Chordata; class Myxini; order Myxiniformes; family Myxinidae; genus Myxine; species Myxine glutinosa. The sequence goes on from NC_136268.1 coordinate 43,082,455, forward strand.
TGTCATAGCCCCCGCCGTGGTTTTAGTAATTTTGCTGAACAGAGTTCAAAGCCGTCAGTCGGCATCTTTGGTCGCATGACAAAACAAAATCTTCTGTATTTGTATGCTCATGTATTGTCTTTGTGCCAAGTTTGAAGAAAATCGGTCCATGCATCTCAGAGAAATGAGTGGGGACACATTTAAGTTACAAAATGTCTGCCAGTCGGCCATCGTGGATCTGATCTCAAAAAATGACGTGCATATGTAACCCATTATTCATTATATGTGTGCCAAATTTGAACAAGATCGATAAATGCATGTCCAAGAAATGGTTGAGGACCTGGTCAATATCGGGTTTTTACAACTAAAATGGTCGCCAGTCTACCAGTCGGCCATCTTTGATCCATCGCAAAATAAAGTGAAGTGCACGTATATGCCGTCATGTTCTGTGCATGTGCCAAGTTTGAGTAAAGTCGGACCATGCATGTTCAATAAATGGTTGGGGAGACACGTTTACGTAACAGAATGGCTGACAGTCGGCCATATTGGATCTAATCGCAAAACAAAATGATGTGCGTATGTATACCATCAGGTATTGTTTTTGTGCCAAGTATGAACAAAATCGATCCATACATCTCCACCGAGATATGGTTGCGGACGCATGGACGGACAGACGGACAAGTCCAAATCCATAAGCTCCATTTCAGACTCAGTCCAATGGGGGCTAATAATATAATGAGATGCTTTGCCCAAAGTGATGTTAATTGCAAAGAAAGTAAATATGTTTTCCAATAGATATCCTCAAAATTATATCCCACTTTCTTGAAGCATTCGTGTTTTACCAATACATAATGCACAGACTATTTCAGTACTTTAATACGAGTTAAAGCCTCAACTTCATTCCGTTCTCAAACTATTATTTATTAATGTAAGAAAACACAAAATAAAATCACCTCATCGGGTGTGCTCCACCATCTTTTGACCGAGGTAGGACAAGCTCAGTGGAAATGGCAAAACAATTTTTAAGTAATAAATCAGTACTTTGTGCAGGAGTGGCTTAGTGCCTGAGGCAAATGTTCCATTTTAATATGATCCGGAACAAATTACCATGAATATCCCAAATGATATTTTTGGGATATTCATGGTAATTTGGGATATTCATGGTAATTTTGGGATATTCATGGTAATTTGTTCCGGATCATATTAAAATGGAACATTTGCCTCAGGCACTAAGCCACTCCTGCACAAAGTACTGATTTATTACTTAAAAATTGTTTTTTCCCCATTCAAAACTTGACAGCATCAGAACTTCAATCTGATTTGCGTCATAAGATGGGAAAAATAAGCTCCTTCTCTGCCAATGTGAAAGGAATGAGGAATCTGCAGCAATCTGCGCCAGGGGTTCTAAGATGCCTTTGTTCTTCGAAAACTTTTCCACGGCAACTTTGGCTTGGTTAAAGGAAGAGTCTGCAAGAATGCATGAATAGATGTCTATTGTACTCGGACTTATCACCCCGGCGTAATGGATAAAACTGAACCGGTGATGGAAAGTCGTGGAATCTCAGAAAAATAAGCATTCTATAATCGTAGTGTCAAAAATGAGTTGAAAATTAGTGGTTTGCAAAAATAACACTGATTCGACAATAACAAGAGCATTACATTAGGAAAGAGCTTTCATTCATAAGTTTTTTTTTTGGAAAATATAAAGACAGCGATGGACATTTTATACCAAAAAAGAACACGTTAAAATTGACAATTTTCGAAGAACAGATCCTATTTGAAATATTTGTTTTTCAGGTCTCCTTTAAGACAAAATAATTGATGAGAGTTTTGAGTCTAACCGAGAAACAAAACAAGAAATATGTCGTGCATAGCACGATACTTGCAAAATCCCTAAAATAGGTTGTTGGCCTATGATGACATCAAAAATAATTGGTGGTTGAATTCAGTCACCTGGTATGCAAATCCTCTTAAATTTTCAAGTCAATCAGATGAAAATTGAGCATTTTAGAAATCTGGCCTATGTTGGTTGACCTTTTGGCCTATGTTGACCTCAAAAGACTTGATGGTTGAATACAGTGACCAGATATGCAAATCCTCTTTATATTTCAAGTCAATCGGATGAAAATTGAGGATTTTAGAAACTTGGCAAAGTTGGCGACCTTTGGCCTATATTGACCTTTTGACCCCAAAAACAAAAGGCTTCTTGCTTATGACCAACTCAACCATTTGGTGAAGTTTCGTGAAGTTCAGTTGAAAATTGTAACCTGTGGGCAACTGACATACAAACAGACAGACAGAAAAAACAGACAGAATGATAAACCACTCGATGAGCGACACTTGGAAAAACAGAACAAAGTAGAATGGCATGCAATAGAGAATCCTTTTGACCTCACAAATAATTGGTGGTTGAATTCAGTTAGCTGATATGAAAATCCAATTCAAATTTCAAGTCAATCAGATGAAAAGTGAGGCTTTTAGAAATTCAAAAAAAGTGGTTGACCTTTGGCCTATGTTGACATTTTGGCCAATGCTGATCTCAAAAATAGTTGGTGGTTGAATTCATTTTGCCGATATGTAAATCCTATTCAAATTTCAAGTCAATCGGATTAAAATTGAGGATTTTTCAAATTTGAAAAAAATGAGTGACCTTTGGCCTATGTTGATCTCAAAAATAGTTGGTGGTTGAATTCAGTTAGCCGATATGTAAATCCTTTTCAAAATTGCTCAATCGGATGAAAATTGACGATTTTAGAAATTCGAAAAAAGTGGTTTCCCTTTGGCCTATGTTGCTCTTTTGGCCTATGATGATCTCAAAAATAGATGGTGGTTGAATTCAGTTTGCTGATATGTAAATCCCATGCAAATTTCAAGTGAATCGGATGAAAATTGAGGATTTTAGAAATGTGAAATTGTTGTTGACCTTTGGCATGTTGACCTTTTGGCCTATGCTGATCTCAAACTTAGTTGGTGGTTGAATTGAGTTAGCCGATATGTAAATCCTTTTCGAATTTCAAGTCAATCGGATAAAAATTGAGGATTTTAAAAATTCGGAAAAAGTGGTTGACCTTTGCCCTATTTTGACATTTTAGCCTAAGCTGATCTCAAAAATAGTTGGTGGTTGAATTCAGTTAGCTGATATGAAAATCCAATTCAAATTTCAAGTCAATCAGATGAAAAGTGAGGCTTTTAGAAATTCAAAAAAAGTGGTTGACCTTTGGCCTATGTTGACATTTTGGCCAATGCTGATCTCAAAAATAGTTGGTGGTTGAATTCATTTTGCCGATATGTAAATCCTATTCAAATTTCAAGTCAATCGGATTAAAATTGAGGATTTTTCAAATTTGAAAAAAATGAGTGACCTTTGGCCTATGTTGATCTCAAAAATAGTTGGTGGTTGAATTCAGTTAGCCGATATGTAAATCCTTTTCAAAATTGCTCAATCGGATGAAAATTGACGATTTTAGAAATTCGAAAAAAGTGGTTTCCCTTTGGCCTATGTTGCTCTTTTGGCCGATGATGATCTCAAAAATAGATGGTGGTTGAATTCAGTTTGCTGATATGTAAATCCCATGCAAATTTCAAGTGAATCGGATGAAAATTGAGGATTTTAGAAATGTGAAATTGTTGTTGACCTTTGGCATGTTGACCTTTTGGCCTATGCTGATCTCAAACTTAGTGGGTGGTTGAATTGAGTTAGCCGATATGTAAATCCTTTTCGAATTTCAAGTCAATCGGATAAAAATTGAGGATTTTAAAAATTCGGAAAAAGTGGTTGACCTTTGCCCTATTTTGACATTTTAGCCTAAGCTGATCTCAAAAATAGTTGGTGGTTGAATTCATTTAGCTGATATGTAAATCCTATTCAAATTTCAAGTCAATCAGATAAAAATTGAGGATTTTAGAAATGTGATATTGTTGTTGACCTTTGGCCTATGTTGACCTTTTGGCCTATGCTGATCTCGAAAATAGTTGGTGGTTGAATTCAGTTAGCCGATATGTAAATCCTTTTAAAATTGCATGTCAATCAGATGAAAATTGAGCATTTTAGAATTTTCAAAAAAAGTGGTTGACCGTTGGCCTATGTTGATCTTTTGGCCCAAGCTGATCTCAAAAATAGTTGGTGGTTGAATTCAGTTAGCCGATATGTAAATCCTACTCAAATTTCAAGTCAATCGGATTAAAATTGAGGATTTTAGAAATATGAAAAAAGTGGTTGACCTTTGGCCTATGTTGACCTTTTGACCTTTTGACCTCAAAAATATATAGAATTTTGTCGGACCATGAACTCTACCATTTGGTGAAGTTTCGTGAAGATCGGTTTCCAATTGTGACCTGTAGGCAAGTATAAGTGAGCGGACAGACAGACAAACACACACACACACACACAATCACACAATCACACACACACACAATCACACACGCACACACACACACACACACACACACACACACACACACACACACACACACACACACACACACAATCACACAACCACACACACACACAATCACACACGCACACACACACAAACACACACACACAAACCGGAGTGATCAACATACTTGTTGATCGCACAAGATCAAGATCGCACAAGAAGTAATAATGCACAAGACCAACCAATATACTTGAAAACCCTTCAATTTCGCAAGTAAAAATGGACCAAGATTTTATTGATTGAAGAAATATTTTTCTTTGAAATATTTTTGTATTTGGAAGACTTTTATGGGATACTTTGAAAGAAAAAAAAAATTTGAAGACTGCCGCTCTTTCACTCCCTCTCTCCGCTTTACACAAAAAATGTGCAAAAACAGATCCTAGCAACTACAGACCAATCAGCCTTCTCCCAAATATCAGCAAAGTCATGGAATCCATCATTGCTTTGGATATCAAATCTTTCCTCTTCTCCAATGGCTTGATCTCTGATCATCAATTTGGATTCAGACCAAGTCATTCTACTCTGGACATGCTTCTTCTGCTGTCTCAACAATGGATGGAGGTCCTCAATGCCAAACAGGAAATTAGAGCTGTGTCCCTTGACATATCACGTGCCTTCGATACGGTCTGGCACCCAGCTCTGCTCACCAAACTCTCCTCCTATGGTATCCATGGAAATCTCCACGCATGGCTTGTGGACTTCCTCTCTTGTCGTAGTCAACGTGTGGCCCTGAATGGGTTTCTCTCATCTCCCCGTCCTGTTCAGGCTGGAGCTCCCCAAAGCAGTGTTCTGGGCCCTGTGCTTTTTCTGGTCTTCATCAATGATCTCTCTGACTCTCTTGAAAATCCTTTCTATCGCTTTCCTGATGACTCCACTCTCTGCCACTCCATTCCTCATCCTTCAGATCGGCAGTCTGCAGCCTCCTCACTCTCTGCAGACCTGGACAAAATCACAGACTGGTCAAACAATTGTGGAACATGTCTTTCAATCCTGACAAATCTCACACTCTTACTATGTCTCTCCGAAAAGACCGATTGGACAATCATCCCATCTACTTTCTGAACAATCCTCTCCAAGAAGTTCTGTCACTCAAGCTTTTGGGTCTCACTATCTGCCATGATCTTTGCTGGAAAAACCACATTTCCAATCTGGCCTCCAAAGCCAGTCGCCGAATGGGCATCCTCCATCATGCAAAGTCCTTCCTTGGCACACCTGAGCTCCTCACCACATACAAGGCTTTCATCCGCAGCTCAATGGAATGCTGTTCTCCCCTCTGGACTGATGCTCCTGCCTCACACCTAGCTCGTCTTCACGCTGTTGAAACCAAAGCTTTCAGAATCATTGGAATCTCCCGCGATGAAGCTAACTCCGAGGGTCTTTCACTCACTCACCGCAGGCAGGTAGGTGGTCTTTCTATCTTCTACCGACTCCTCTCCGGCCTTGCTCCCCCAGCTCTATCTGTGCTCTGTCCCCCAAATATTCCTACAGGTCGCACAAGATCTCCCAACAACCATCTTATGGTTAAACTGCCAAAATCAAGACCCTCTGCTCACCTTCACTCCTTCATTCCTCTTTACTCCCGCCTCTGGAATAAACTCCCTCACTCTCTTCAATCCCACTCCTCCCTCCAGGTCTTTAAAACAGCTGTTCACCACCATCTCTTGTCTTCCCCCATCCAAAACCTTGATCTCTTCTACCCCCGTTTATTCACCCCAGATCCACTTTTTTTTTGGAAATATCGACTCCTTTCTTTCCTGGAAGTTCTAGCAGTGTCCCTGTGTTTTATACCTTTCCCACCCTGCTCCCCCGCCTTCCCATGCCTCCTCCGCCCAAGCCCTCTTCCTCCCACAGATCTTCCGTTGTCCCTGTTCTCTGCTGTTGTAGTTGTGTGCTTCCCTCTCTCTCCCCATCTTGTGTCATGCTTCCTTTATTGTATGTTTTGTGTGTCTGTTTGTCTTTTTTTGTGATTGATGTTAGCTCTTACACGAGCCTCGATCTTGTATACAAAAAAAAAAAAAAAAAATGCAGTTACAATATCATACCTTTGAATAAGGTCGGTGATATAACTGGGAACAAATCATTCATAGTAGTGTATCTAATTTTCAGCACATCACATGTCTAGTAAGTGCCTAAATAAAGGAAATGCTAAAGACATTTGAAGATCACAGAGATTACGTAATGGAGACAAAGTTTGGCTTGCCATTATTCAAAAATGCTTCCGAGTCATTTTGTTTGAAACGACTTCCTGTAAACTTGCTTTTCTGGCTGCACTTTAAAGGTATGCTTTCAGAGTTCTTTGATTTCTAAACCTTTTGATTGTCCTACCTGTCTGTATCACAAGACCTTTCAAAGGATGTCTTGGCCTGAGTGAAAATGTAGCTCCTGTTTGATTTTAATCAAATGAACTACATTTTATTTAGTCTAACAACATCCTATGCAATAAATGTTGGAAATTTTAATACGACTCGTAATATAGCTTACAGTACCATATATTTATTTATTTATTTATTTATTTATTTATTTATTTATTTATTTATTTATTTATTTATTTATTATATTAATTTTATTATACATAATTTTTTCGGTAGTAGGTTGTAGGCAGCAACCGTCCAGGGTAGTTATACCGTTCTGACCTAAGAGTGTTAAATTGGTGCCCGGATTCATCTTACACTCTCCATGTCAGGATTGCTTGTCTTGCCCTCTGTCTCATCAAACTAAAGTTACCGGGCTCGCTTCAATCTCTCTTTCTCACAAACAAACATCATACACTTTTCTTACTCATTTTCACCCCTCACCTTTACATTCTTTCTGAATTATTTATCTTTATACGGTTATTTTATTTGAAGCCTGGCCTCGATGAAGACTATACAGTCCATGACTGGAGCCTTCAATATAATATTTTTTTTTTTGTTATTTTTCAACATTAAAAAAATGCCTTCAACATAAAAAAAAAATTGTATTTTTTCAATAATTATTAATTGTCACTGTCAGTCAAGGGTTAAGGTCAGATCAAGCCCTCAGCATGTGCTGGAATTTCATTGGGGAATAGAAAATTGGTATCACCTTGATAGGTTAACAAATGTGCTTGCATGTGAATGTTAGATTTCTAATCAGAAAAGAGCAGGTCATTGTGTGTACATTATTTAGGGAATTTTGCAACTTATTTTTGTGACAAGCTTGGTGTTGGCTTAGCGGTTAGGGTGCGGCTTGGGATCCTAGGATCCTGAGTTTGAATCCCGGTCGATCGCTGAATTAACGCCAGGGGGGTTGACTCAGCCTGTCATCCTTCCGAGGTCGGCAAATTGAGTACCAGCTCACTGGTAATTCCCTGTGTGTCGTGAGGCACATCCGGCCATAAAACATTGCTTCAAAAAAGAAGGGCTCTGTGGGTAAAAAATTGGCCTCTAAAGGTGGTTATCTTTGTGACTACGTTAGAAGGCTGCCCTCCTTACTCTGCAATAACTATTCCAGTCGTGAAAACTGCTACAGACGTCTGTCCAAATTGAACTAATCTCACACATCGCACTGATGATAATAGCAAAACCAGGCCTGACATCCAACAATAAACTTTCCTAACAAGTTACCAACCCCAACAGTCTGAAAAGTATCTCGCAGGGGAAAACTATTTTTGACAAGAGGGCAGCATGACCCTGCTCACCCTTTTCGCAGTATGGCTCTCCATCCTCCATGTGGAAGAGGCTGTTGCCAAAAGGCTGTCCGCAAGCAGCACACACAAAGCATGCAGTGTGCCAGGTCTGGCGTAGGGCGTGCATCACTTCCTGCCAAATGCACACCACATCGGAGGAATAATTTCATTAAAAGAGTTGCCTTGCTCTGGAGGAAAATCTATCACATTTCATACCATTCTATTCAACCTATAATTTGCAAACAAGAACAGTCAAGTGTATATTTATGTCCTAACTTTTAAGTATGGTGGCCGAGTAGTGAGGACACTGGAGTGACGTCATGAAGGTTGTGGGTTGAAACACGGCTAGAGGCCTCAGTATGGAGAATTGGATTATAAACGCCAGAAAACTGAGCTGGTATCAGGAGAATTAACAGGTTGCTACAGAATCATCAGCGAAAACCCACTCAGCTCACAAAGGACCACCAGCAATGAGGTAATATGTCTGCCTTGCTTGATGATCTGGATGACAAGCTGGACCAGTCAACACCTTGCAAATGATTATGAGGTGCCGCATGGCAACTTTGGGCACATACAAGTGTTGCTAACAATGCTGTACATCACTCAAGATGAATAACGAAATGTTGTGGATATTGTGGATATGTTGTTGTGGATATTCACTCATTCACTCTATACATGTTAGATGTCATGATCATACATTGCATTCCCATCTTTTTTGAGAAACATGAGCACCTTCCTGGATGCTTACTGATGATTCTGAATGATGAGTGATGGTTTTGATGGTAAATCAAACAGTCTCAAAAATACAGGCTTACAACCACAGCCATAAATAAACAACTTGAGCACGCGAGATGAGCTAATGCCCCTTTCATGAAATTTCATAATGAACTTCGATTTGACAATATGAATGGCTGCAAATGGCCAACACAGGAAGGGCATACTGTTTTATTGAGGATGTTTCTCGAAACAAATTTTTAATTAAACCCCTCTGTGGCCTGCATATTGCTCCGCATTTATAAATTCTCAATGGAGCATGCTCAGATTTTCTGGATAGATCAGCTCATCATCAACAAAATAGCCAAAATGTAAAATTCCCACTTGTCACGAGTTCGCAAATGCACTGGATCAGTGGATCATGAATGAAAGTTCAATCATACTATGAGCAGTGAGACTTTTCTCTTTGGTTTTTTACCTTTGAACTGAATATTTTAATGACGTTTCACAAATGTAACTGTCTGTGTTTGTTACAAATATTAAAATGAATTGGCGTACCAACCTTATGGTTTTGATGACGATGCACTTTTGAGGTATTCCCAAGAATGTAATTTGTGACATTTAGTTTTTCTTACCTACAGTGAAGATTTTGTGCACCACTCCTTTCCTATTTCATCTCCAGGCGCTTTATGACGTCATCTCTGAGCACCAAAGGGGACCCGGCAATGACGCACGCTGAAAGTCAGTACTCAGTTTTCACTCCAGTTTATTTCTTGTTTTCTTGCTTGTTTGTTTGTTTTCTTGCTTGTTTGTTCATCTGGGCGATATCTCAGCCATCATTTGAGCTCGGAAGCTGAAATTTTGGCACAATAGTGTGCACATGCTTTGGCAAAAATGTTATTTTTTATTTTTTGATTAATCAATTAATTGATTAATTATTAGCGATTTTTAAAGTATTTATTTATTTTCTTTCTCATCTGGACAATATCCCAGGCACCTTTTGAGCCTGGAAGCTGATAATTGAACACGAAAATGACCAAGTGATTTGGCTGTAAAGGGTATTTTTGATTTATTGATTGATCAAGTAATCGATTAATTATTTAATTATTCGATTAATTACTTAATGGATTTTTTTAAGTTACAGATTCAGATGAAATGGTGGTGGTTTAGGTACGCCATGAGCCAGTTCATTAATAATTTGATTATTTTACGATTATTATTTATTTATTTTCATTATTATTCACTTATTTATTTTCTTTTTAATCTAGGCAATATCTCAGGCACCTTTAGAGCTAGGAAGCTGATCTTTGGACAGGACAGTGACCAAGTGATTTGGCTGTAGAGAATATTTTTGATTTATTGATTAATCAATTAATCAATTAGTTATTTAATTTTTTGATGAATTAACTATTCAAGTAATTTTCAAAAGGTTACAGCTTTGGATGAAACACTGGTGGTTTGGGTATGCTATTAGCCAATTGATTAAGAAATAAATTGTTTTGCGATTATTATTAATTTAATTAATGACACAATTAATCAATCAATTATTGCACATCTCTCCCTCCCAATAACGCTTCCATGTGTTGCACGGCGGCATCGCCAGGTGCTGCAGGCACCCCAGCAATGCCACACGCTGGAGGATATGTTGTTTATTTATTTGGCATCTGGGCGGTGTACTTTAAATGTTTCTGTACTTGTTTTATTTTATTTTAAAGGAAGCACTGTTATGAATTTCAACCTGTGTTTAAAATATCAACCTACGAGGCTATATTTGTTCTTAAGAAACAAAGGAGTGAGGGGTGCAAAGAAAACCTGCACTCATTCTTCCTCATCACACATCCCTTCATTTATTCTGCATCATCCTTCTCCCTAATAATCCACAACTTCATTCTTACACTTTCCTTACTTACAAAAACATGTTATTCTGTTGTTGAATATCATGGTTCTGGTCTTTCAGAAGGCTGACTATTGAGTCTTTTTGAAAATGCATAGGCCTATTTGCCTTTTTGTTACAGCGGAACCCATGCCATATTTCATCACAACTATGAAAATCCCAGGTTTGAGTCCCAAGTTTTCACAACTCTTCAACTTCTTATATACACCAGTTAATATTCGCATATGGAATACCCAGCTGAATGTCCGTCCAAAGGACCCTACACACAGTGACGCAACACCCTGCCTATGAAGCATCAATCAGACAGTTTATAGCAAGGTCAGGAATGTTTAATGATCATTTCTGAACTCCAAAACTCAATTCTTACCCCCATGATCTTTTTGCTGCATCGAGCACAGTTAGGGGCCAAGTATTTCTCGTAGCAACTCTCACAGTACACGGAACCCTGCTCTTCAACGAATCCCACATCGGAGAGTGTGCTGTTGCAGTGTGAGCATTTGAACTCATTGGGGTGCCAGGAGCGGCTTAAAGCCACGAGGAAAGGGCCTCTGCAAAGGTAGCACAAAATAAAATTATACTAAAACACAGACCATGTGCTACATCTGTGTGACATAAAAGTGAAAGTTGCTTATTTATCCGATCTTCTATTTTTCGCCCTTATTGGTTCTAGAAATGTTCACTCTTAATCAAAAACAGGCACTTGCCAATGTATTCTGCAAATCGTATTCGTGATCCTTGATTGCAATTCAATCATGATGTTAACCTTGCTCAACCGAACACCTTCTGCTGGTGAAAAAAATCACTGGTGCCATGACCACAAGTTACACCACCTTTCTTTTTGATTAAACAATGTGCAATATTACATTTCTGGAGTGGAAATGGCCGAGATCATTTTCCTATATATCTTTGTCTCGGGATTATTGTATTATAATTATACATATTTTATTTTTCTTTGATTTAGCTCCTATAACGTTCCGCCAATGTGTGACTTTGAATGTTTCCACTGCGATCCGCTTTGTTTGCCTTTTGGATAATGATTTCCTAAGTCCTTATCATTACAACTGCTCACACAAACAGGGATTTTGAAAACATCTTCAATGACAGGCATTCCAGAATAGGATTCAATGCTGTAGCGCATTCTCACCAACATGGAAGCATCTACATGTTTTTGCATTTGTGAATAACCACAAAAGCAATTCCAACTGTTTTACGAGTACTTCTTAATATTGAATCGTTTCCAGAAAAAGCATTGTGTGTACGCAGACACATGTATACATTAAGGAGCATGATGTTATCTCTCCATATTGGGAATTTGCCAAGTACTTAGGCATCTGCAGAGGTCACGGTTCAGTTTGATACCTCTTGTTTATAAAGGGTGTTTGTATTTCAATGAATAATAATGGTGATGATTTATGTGAGAGTATAAGGAAGGGAGCAATAGTAAATGAATTCTCTTCTGTTTCCTCATTCATCTCACATTCATTGGTCAACATCGGGCCAATTAGATGAGTGAATGAAATGAAATGTCTCCACTTCGAAGTTCTAAATACTGTAAAGTACTTGTTGTTTGCAGGAATTGTCTTTCATAGTTTTTATTTTAAAGTTGTTTCTTGGGATGTATCTTTTACGCAACATATGAGGGCTGACAATAAAGTACCAAGACAGATGTTCTTTCTTGAAACATAATTGGTACGTTTGCAATAAAATTTTCTATTGCTTTAATCCTGGGACTTTATTGTCAGACATCATATGTGATTGATTACTGTCTCCGTTTACAACAAGGAATATTTATTCACTGGATTTACCTTTTGTGGAAATTACTTGACAGTGAAAAGTGTAAAAGTTAGATTCACACAAAAGATAAGTACTTTACGGTTTTATAATATATTTCACATGGTCCCTTAAGCATGCCATATTTTGGAGCATGGTGGCCATATGGAAGTTCTAAGGTCCTTGCACTTTACACAGCTCTTGGTAAAGGCTTGTACCATACTAATGGATCTTTCCACCATTGATTTACATGTTTAAATGCAGTCGAACTTTTTGTCCAGAATGGTCGGGACCAAGGGTGTTCCAGAAAAACATATTTCCGGTTAATTGATGTCACTGCTGTTAATAGATTTAAAAAATTAAAAGGCGGACGTCATTGTGTTAAGGTGTTATGAAGCCTATTTCGCCTCCCCCCCCCCCCCTCCGATAATGATAAATAAACACAGGTATTATACACTTGATACACGTACTGTATATGAAAACAAACAGATTAAATTAACATACTGTACTGTCTATTTATAGGTAAATAATTGTTAGATTGAGGATCTAAAAACAAAAGCTTGTACCACACGTACTGCATGTACTTCCCAATAATTCCTCAATGTATATGCTTCCAAAATGATCCCTATGTGAAGTGAAGACACAGTGAAAGAGGTTTTTTTTTCACTAACTCGACATTACCCTGGATGCTTAGCACGTACCGCTGCTGTTTCATACCACCATTTCATGTGTCAGCACTCATCTTCTTGGCCAAAATTCTTTCTCTATTCTTGACAGATAATGGTCTTTCACCACTCGTACTGAGCCTGGTGTTGGCTTAACTGGTAAGGTAGCTGGCTTGAGTTCTTAGGGTTCTGAGTTTGAGCTCCTGTCATGCGTTGAATGAACACCAGTTGGGTTGATCTGTCATCCTTATAAGGTGGGTAAAATTAATCCAGATGAGTGGTAATTGGGGGCATTGCATCAGCAGCACAGCTGCACCCCCAGCAAATGATGCAGCCAAGGAGCCGCAGGCTGCATACGAACCACCAACACCACTCTTACTGATGCTACTATTATTGCCACCATAATACAAGCAATCTTACTAGCAATCATAATACACAACTATCGGGGATGGCTCTTTGCGGTGGTTGTACCCCCCCAATGCAACACGGGGGCCAAATCTTTCCCATTCTTCCCTGCTGCCTGGATTCGTCAGGGCACAGTCACAGTCAGAGTGCCGATCGGACCCCAAGGACCAGCCCTTTCCCTCTTGTCTCTGTCTCTTCTCTTCTCTTCTCTTCTCTTCTCTTCCCTTCTCTCTCTCTCCCACTCTCTCCCACTCTCTCCCACTCTCTCTCTCTCTCTCTCTCTTTCTTTCTCTCTTTCTCTCTCTTCTTCTTCTTCTTCTTCTTGTTCTTCTTGTCTCTCTCTCTCTCTCTCTCTCTCTTGCTCTCCCTCTTGCTCTCTAACTCTGTTATGGTCCTGACTTTGTAAAGGTGGGGATAGACCATGAAGGAAGTCTGGAAGTCTGGGTCACTCCTGGGAGATTGATCGGCTGATTCCGTGCCACGGGCTTTATATTAACTTTCCCAGAGCATTACTTGTTTCCTCCTAAGAACACAAGGGTAGTCCAGCATGCACACGAGATTTTTAGAATGTCCCTCCTTTTCTATTGGTTGGTGGCATTATCTACAAGCTATGGAATGTCCCTTATTTTCTATACTTTTCCACATGGCACATACCAGATAAAGGGGCCTTTTCTATTGCCCCTGGCATTTTTCCCAAAAATACGTTTTAAATATGAACAAAATGGATTTGTTCATCATATAAGACTTTATTCAAGATGATATAAACGACTTGAAAAAGAAAGGGGAAAATATTCAACCCAGATGAGACTCAAACCCACAATCCCCAGCTTGGGAGAGTGATGCCTTATCCATTAGGCCATTGGGCCAGCATGTCAGATTTTTGGAATAATATTTTAAAGAGGTATAAAGTGTGTGTATGTATGTATGTATGTATATATTTTTGTGTGTTTACACATATAATTGAATTTATATATAATTTAATTTTAAAGCAAAAACTATGGCACTTAGGTGGAATTTGTTTGACAAGCCATTAATTTATTTGTATTGACCGATGTATATTCCAAGTTTCAGCTAGTATTAATGTATAGCCTTTGAGATATGAGCACGAACACATTTTGGGTGGGCGGACGGACAGACGGATTGACAGACACCAACATGAATTCAAGGGTTTTCTTAATAAAACTCAATGCGTAAACGGACATTGCTGAAATTTGGAACATATTACCTCGATTTACAAAGCATTTACTTCTGAAATTTGCAGCCGATTTCGTCAAGTAGAAGCCGCAAAACGAATTTTCAGTCCCCATGTTAAAATTGCATACAGAGAAACGGTCCCATATAAAGGTAGGGGCACTTTGCACCTCCCTTGACACAAAAAAACAATTTCGACAATTTAGGATTTTAGAATTTTTGATTTTTTTCGGATTTTGTACAAGTGTTATTATTTGGATCGTTTGTGTCGCAGCACATTGCCCACTAAGCGTGGGCTGAGAATGGCAGTACGTGAGCACCTCCTAGTATAACAAAGCAAAGAAAACAAAGAGACATCAATAACACTGTCAGTGAGTGAAGCAACCTGACCTTATGATCTGGTTGCAATTGCCGCACATGGGTGTGCGACTCCCAGCCTGAAAATGTTGAGCCCACTGCACTTTGCTGCGGCTTGGAGATGCACTTGGAGGTAACACCTGGCCATGGGCTTGGGAGGGAACCGGGCCTGAAGGACAGGAATAGCCCGTTGAAGGAGACGGAGCTGTAGCACGAGTTGGATTCTGAGATGCAGGAAGGATTGGGGCATAGGCTGGGATGTGTGATGTAGGATGGGATGGAGATTGCACTGGGGCATGTGCTGGAGGATGAGCTGGAGAGGCAAGATGACTTGGGCCATGAGATGGAGAGATGTGTTTCGTAAGTGTGGTAGTAGACTGGTCCGCAGCATATTTCTGAGCAAAGTTGGTGTCCGTCACCCATGGTGGACGGTCGGCAGTGTCATTCGGTGCTGGCGCGGGGCAGGTCGGCCCAGGTTTAGCAATTGTAACCTGGACACTGCTTCCCAATTGTCCTAGGCCAAAAACACAGAAAAAGGGTATTTTCAAACATAAAGTTATGAGTTTGAGAAAAAACATGATCCTGATATGATGTAATCTTTATTTACATAGGATTTCAAGTTGCCTCAACTGACTCAGCCTCTGTAATATAATCTGGCAATTACAGGATCGAATCCGGAATTGGTCGAGTAGCTAATGGCAAAACCACTCGGCGTATTCTTTACTATGCGGTTGCTTTGCCAGCATCCTGTGACCAAGTTTCGACCTGTGTAGCGTTCTCAGCAATGGAATTGTTACTCACCTGCCATGTGTGCCCTGATGCTCAAAAGTGGGTTATGGGACATATTGGATGAAATGCATAATTATTGGAAGCACAACTGTAATAAAGCCCAAACGATTCAATGTTACAATGTAATTATAATATAAACACAGTACTGGCCCAGAGCCTTAATCTTGTGAAATAAATCTTGAGATCTTCACATTTATATCACAGTAGCTAGCTGACTTAAGGGGAGAGTATATAAACTATTAATTTGTGAAGGAAGAGCCAGAAATACATGTGATATATCAGTTCAGGGGCGGATCCAGGGGGGCGTGCAGGGGGTACGCACCCCCCCCCCTTCGATCCAGGATGAGGGTGCAGGCGGTGCGAATATGCTGAACTGTTGGACCAGGGAAGAACACACGGAACTGCAGAAACTTCCAAGAACGCACGAAATGCCGTTTCTGACGATCAATTTTTTAAAATTTCCTGGGGGAGGACGCCCAGACCCCCCCTTTATCCCCCCCCCAGCGCTATAGTTTCATGCACCCCCCCCCCCCCGTCTTGAAATTCCTGTATCCGCCCTTGCAGCTAGATACTAATGTATTATTGGAAGATTCAATATCCCATTCGAGGCTCACCATGGAAAACTGTCCGAATGAGGCAGACTGATTAAACAACTTCTTCAGTATCTTCAATCCCATTCTTTGCTTCAGGGCTTCAAGGCAGCTGTTCACCACTACCCCAGGTCATCCCCCAACCATACTGATGATCTCTTCTTTCCCAAATGACCCCATTCCTAACCAATCAACTTTTCCAGATTATTGTGATTTCCCCCCTCTCTCCATCACCTCTTTTCATTTGTCAGTTTGTCGGTTGGTTTACTCTTTCTGTTTCATCCCTGCTTCCCCCTTCCTCTTCTTCCTGTGGTTAATTCAGCTTGTGTGCAGCTTGTTCACCCCAATGTGTCCTTCTCCACCCACTCTCAAGCCCACTCTCACTTGCACTTCTACTCTACTATTGGCCTTTCTCCCTTGCCATTCTGCTCCAGATTTTCCATGAGCCTCGGCCATATATACAAAAAAAGAAAATCTATAACATTCTATTCATGTAGTGTACAAAGCAAGACAAACAGTCAAATTTCAACATTCAAATGTGGGAATTACTGCTCACCTTTCCAGAAGATTTAATGGCAATTTTATGGACAAGCTAGAACGGCACTCAGTAGAGCGCATACCTCCGCCAGGCAGGACGGTTTGCGTTTTAGATCCCACTCATAGGCCGGATCTGCATCCGGACCTTAACTAAAATCTAATCGGCTTTCTTGTCACCCACCCAACCTGCTCAGCAAGTTTCCTCAGAATCCGTCCATAACTTTTTGAGATATCGAGTAACATATCATTTTGACCCTTTTTCTCAATGGTGATCGAAGAATCACATTAATTTTCTTTTTAGATTCTCTTATCTAGAACCGGATCTTCACCAAATTCGAATCAGCTTGTTCTTGATACAAACCCAACCTGTCCACCAAATTTTGTCCAAATCCGTCCCTATCTTTTGGGATAACGTGACATATATCTCTTTGGCCCCATCTCTCAATGCTGAAGAATCACTTTAAATATTCTAGGATCCGGATCTTCACCAAAATATAATCAATTCGTCGTTGTCAGACATCCAACCTGACCAACAATTTTAGTCCGAATCCGTCCATAATTTTTTGAGATATTTTCCTCACAGTCAGACAGACAGACAGACAGGGGTGAAAACATAACCTCCATCTACCTTTGGTGGCAGAGGCAATCATGGATATAAATCCAAACTAAAATTATCTTTTAGAACGGTTTGGTTCAATTCATATTTTGTGTATAGTTTGACACATTATATAAGACTTATTGTCCTGCTAGCCAACAACCATCGACCAAAGAGACATTTTTATGGCATAGCCCATAGGGCAATGCCGTCTAGACCAGTGCTGGTCTGTCCATATGTATGTATGTCCCTCACAAACGTCCACCAATCAGAGATGAGGATCTGGTCACATGACAGGGGGACAGCGTTTAGTAACCATTACATTTGCATATTTTACTAAAAGGAAATATAATAACCTTCTATGGAATGTTGTGGGGTCCGAGCGGCTGTCGTAAGGTAGGTAGGAGGTTTCAAAAATTCCCCAATACAATTATGATTTTGAAATGCGATCGACACAGACCTTGCTCCCAAATCCGGAAGTGAACAGACGACGATAGTTCGGTGATTTGATAATATCTCAATACAATCGTGATTTAACATTATATTTTGATATACTGTATTCATAATACAACAAACAACAACAAGCTTTTTAAGACCATTTTCCCTGCAAGAACGGGGGTTAGCCTTGCGGTCCCCATGACAATGTTCTCCATTTTGCCCTATTTTCTGCATCTCCCCTTGTTAACCCCCTTGCCCGCATTTCTTCTTCGACCATCTTTAGCCAAGTCTTTCTCGGTCTTTCCCGTCCTCTACTTCCTTCTGCATTCATTTCCATCACTCTTCTCAACCAGTCACTTTCATCCTTCCTCAACACATGACCAAACAATCTCAAACTGTTTCTCTTCACAGCATCCATCACAGCCTCTATTCCCATCATCTTTCGCAATGCATCATTTGTCTTCCTCTCTCTCAACGATACTCCACACATCCACCGAACCATTCGCATTTCCACCCTTTCCAGCCTTCGTTGCTGCTCTACGTTCATTACCCATGTCTCGCTCTCATAAATCATAACACTTCTCAAAAATGCAGCATACACCTTTTCCTTCAGCTTCAACGACACTCCCCTTCTCGTCAGCACGCCACTCAGTTCCCGAAACTTCTTCCATTAACATCTCACTCGAGCAACCGTTGCCGAGTCTGATCCACCTTCTCCATTCAGCATATCTCCTAGGTAACAAAATGTTTTCACACCTTCCAGCTTCACGCCATCTCCAAGATCCAACTCAACATTTCCTCCATCTGCAGCTACCTCTGTGCACACCTTGCACTTGAATGTAGCTGCCACACTGGTTAATGACCCTCTCAAACCACTACATTTTTGATGAACCCACTCAGCGCACATTGTACATTGAATGGAATTCACTCCGACACCCTTCCTGCACACAGCACATGGCCACTTCCCAGTTCTTTCCACCTCACCACATGCTTTACCACTTGCCATCACCTTCGTTTTTCCGATATTCACCTTCAGACCTTTTGTCTCCATACATTCCTTCCACTTTTCATCTTCTCCTTCAGTCCATCCATACTTTCTGCAATCAACACCAGATCATCTGCATACAACAACTCCCACGGTAAACCCTCCTTTACGTTCCGAGCCAGCACCTCCATCATAGCTACAAATAGTAGTGGACTTAGTACCGACCCCTGATGCACTCCCACCTTCACCTCAAACTCACCACTGTTCCCGTCCTTCATCCTTACAGCTGTGCGCGCTCTTTTGTACATTGCCATCACTACTCTGATCAACCATTCCTCCACTCCTAACTTCCTCAATGCCCATGTCAATACTTTGCGTGGAACCCGATCGAATGCTTTCTCCAGATCAACAAACCCAAGAAACAACTTCTTCCTCTTCTCCA
Organism: Myxine glutinosa; assembly: GCF_964187855.1. Classification (NCBI taxonomy): domain Eukaryota; kingdom Metazoa; phylum Chordata; class Myxini; order Myxiniformes; family Myxinidae; genus Myxine; species Myxine glutinosa. The sequence goes on from NC_136268.1 coordinate 43,101,891, forward strand.
TGTACTTCTCCTGCAACTGCCTCACAATAAAAAGCACGTCTGTCGTTCCTCTTCCTGGCATAAATCCAAACTGCATTTCATCGATCTTTACTTTCTTCCTTATCCTCCTCTCCAACACCCTTCCAATACCTTCATTCCATGCTCCAATAACTTTATCGCTCGATACGAGCCACAGTCCAGAGGTCACCTTTCCCCTTGTATAGAGGGACGAGGGTACTCAGTTCCCAATCCACTGGAATGCGGCGTTCTTTCACCACCAGATTGCAGATCTCTGTCATTCTTTTCACACCCCAATTTCCCACTGCCTTCAACATATCTCCCACAACTCCCATTGGCCCTCCCGCTTTTCTACTCTTCATTGCTTTTATCGCCTCCTCAACTTCTTTCTCGGTTATCTTCTCTGCCGGTCCTAAAACTGGGTTACTCTCTATGTTGCCATCCAATTCATTCTCTGCATTCAACAGTATTTCCATATATCTCTTCCATCTTCCTTTAATTCCATCTGGGTCCACAACGATTTGTCCCACTTCATCCTTCAAGCAACTCACCCCCATCACATCACACCTTTCTTTCGCTATCTGCTTTGCAATCCTGAATACCGCTCTCTGACCCTCTTCCAAATCAAAGCGTTTTCCAAACATTTCCTCCATGCCTCCTGCGCCTTTGCTACCTCTTTCTTTGCAGCCTTCTTGGCTGCCTTATAAGTTTCATGCTCTTTCTTTTCTGCCTCCATACCCTTTGCCTTCTGCCACTCCTTGAACTTGTTCCTCTTCTCATCAATCTTCTTTCCAACTTCATCATCCCACCACCATGTTTCCGAGTGCCTCGGTGGTCCTTTTGTCCATCCACATACCTCACCAACGGCTCCCAACAGACTATCTTTCATTGACATCAACCACTTTCAAGCTCAACCACGTCATCCTCTGCCATACTCAGCCTCTCTTTTAATGCCTCCCTCACTGTCACCTCTTTCAACCTCCACACCTTCATTCTCGGTTGGTACTTCACCCGCCGAGCTCTCCTCGCACCTTTCACCCTTATGTCGCAGACAACCAAGTGGTGCTGTGAAACAGCCTCCTCCCCCGGTATCACCTTTGTGTCCCGGAGGTGCCCCCTATCTCACATTCGCACCAGCAGGTAGTCAAAGGTTGTCGTCGACCCACCTGACGTGTATGTAACAAGCTTATTATCCCCTTTCTGGAACTGAGTATTACAAATCAACAAATCAGCTCCATCAACAAACTCCAAAATCCTTTCACCTTCTCCATTTCTCACACCATATCCGTAACCCCCATGAACTCCCTGAAAACCGTCCATACTCCTTCCCACATGTCCATTTAGGTCTCCTCCTACCACAACAACTTCCTCATCTTTCACGTTTTCCATCAGCTTCTCTGTCGCACACCAGAACTTGTCCTTCTCTTTATCACTCCGATCAACCTGCGCAGCATATCCCGAGATGACGTTCACCAAGAGCATTCCAATCATCATTTTCACCATCATCAACCTTTCACTCACTCTAGTCACACTCACCACACTGTCTACAAACTCCTCAAAAAACAGGACACCCACACCATTCACGCCTTCTGGGCACCCTTGCCACACAAACTTGTATTTCTGTCCCTGCCTACCCTTCACCATTCTCACACCACTTCCCTTCCATCTCGTCTCCTGCACACAACATATGTCCACTCTTCTTCTGACCAATACTTCCACCACTTCTCCTGATCTCCCTGTCATTGTCCCTACATTCCATGTCCCAAACCTCAGAAACCGATCTCCACGTCGGGCATCAGACGTTTCGTCGTCATAAATGGAATGATTTCCATCCTTGCTTCGATCGGGTTCCCCACCTTGAGTTTTGTCGAGATGGAGTGGGGTCTCCCACGGGGTACTTCGGGCTGTGCCCTGCTCATATGTAGTTGTAATTGTCATGGTTCTCTTTTTGAGGCAATGTTTTTATGGCCGGATGCCCTTCCTGGTGCCAACCCTTTTTAGTCGCCTCTTACGACACACAGGGATAAGGTGTACCTATTCTAAACCGGGGTACACACCGGGGCACACCAAATTAATACCATATATTCATAATATGGTATTAATTTGTGATTGGAATTAGGAATGATGCTATTTGGTATCAAAATATCGAGATATTGAGTAGCAGAATGTGGAAATGACATAAGCGTTTCCATTGGTGACATTCGTGGATTCCCCATTTGCAGTTTCGCCATTGACTGGACATAACAACATTCAGACTGGGAACGTTTTTATGTCCAAGTCATTCACGAACCTGCTGTCAATGCCTGACGTCCGACTGAAGGTGGCACATGAATGTGGAATTTATTGAAAAAAAAAAAATTAATACTCACATTATTTTCTAACTGCTAACTGGTATCCCCACCCAGGTCATACTATCCTCTTCAACTAAAGCATCAAATAAGCCCAGGTACACCATTGTTAGACTATCGGTCTTGTTTATTTTGTTTGGATAACTGTGGTTGAAATGAAGCAGATGCTGAAGGTTAGCTGGTATCCCTTTAGGTATAGCCAGGAAACATTCTGGGATATGATTCCGAGCTATCACCTTCAAAATCAATGCAATAAATCAAAGACTTGCATCTTATTTTTCTGTCTGCGGGAAGCCCATGATAATTTAACTTTTGATAACAGAGATTATGGCACAACATGCAAAATTATAGGGTTGTCACAGCACGAATCAGGTGAATGAGCATACCCGAGGGAGGCACGCTCGGCCGAATAGTTGCGGTGGTGACCACGCTTGGTTTACTCATTGCTGTCGCGTGACGCTGCGCCGGTGCTGTATGCGATGCTGCTTGAGGTGCAGCAACATGCATTTCATGATGGCTGAGAAAAGAGGTAAAATAATGGGATAAGTTTCTGCAGATGTTTTCGTACAGACATACTTGAATATCACTCCAAAGCATTTGTGCCTTTGCTAATGCCCTTTTTAGGGTGGCTGTCTCTGGACTTTTGTATTAAACAATGTCACTTGAGGAATCTCTAAGGATCAACACAACATTAAAATCCACACAAAGGTTTCAGAAAAAATCCAGGTACCCATAATGTATCTCAAGGAACTCAAGATCCCACAGCTCTGACCTTTCCAAGCTACGTGTCCTTTGAATGAGGATAAAAGTGTTTGGGGGTGAAGTTGTCCCAAAATGCCCTGTTTTATGAAACAAAGATGGCTGAACTTTGGGTACGGCATGAAGGCATGTAATGTGCTTTGCCAACCTATCCTCGAGTAGTAACAGTACTATGGTATTATTTCATTGTGCAGCTGTGGGCACTTTTCCCTGCATAAAGAGAAAAAGACGCAAAAAAAAACCTTTGGGATGGAAACAGCTGTGCAACATTCTTTGCCAAAGCATCTGGAAACAATCTCTTACTGCTGGTTCATCCCCCAAGGCTGGCCGGATTTATAGGTTGTCGTTTAGTGTGGGTGATATAACACAATTGATGTTAAATGAGAAATCACAGCGCATTGTTCAAAATGAGCTGCAGAGAGCATCACACAAACAAAGCATATCACTTCCCTCTGCTGGTTAAAAATAAACATCACAAGAACATTTTCACCACAAGTATAACAGCTTTCTTCTTCCTGGTGCTCGGCCTGAAGGTAGGTTCAGTGCCCAGGTTCAGTGCTCCAGGTTCAGTTTCCGGGGCTCAGTGCACAGGGTTCAGCATCCTGGGGTTCAGTGCCTGGGGTTCAGTGCCCGGGGTTCAGTGCCCAAGGCTCAGTGCCCAAGGCTCAGTGCCCAGGTTCAGTGCTCCAGGTTCAGTTTCCGGGGCTCAGTGCACAGGGTTCAGCATCCTGGGGTTCAGTGCCTGGGGTTCAGTGCCCGGGGTTCAGTGCCCAGGTTCAGTGCCCAGGTTCAGTGCTCCAGGTTCAGTTTCCGGGGCTCAGTGCACAGGGTTCAGCATCCTGGGGTTCAGTGCCCAAGGCTCAGTGCCTGGGGTTCAGCGCCCGGGGTTCAGTGCACAAGGTTCAGCATCCTGGAGTTCAGTGCCTGGGGTTCAGTGCCCGGGGTTCAGTGCCCAGGGCTCAGTGCCTGGGGTTCAGTGCCCAGGGTTCAGTGCCTGGGTTTCAGAGCCCAGGGCTCAGTGCCTGGGGTTCAGTGCCCGGGGTTCAGTGCCCAGGGCTCAGTGCACAGGGTTCAGCACCTGGAGCTCAGTGCCCAGGGTTCAGCACCTGGAGCTCAGTGCCCGGGGTTCAGGGCCCGGGGTTTAGTGCCCAGGGCTCAGTGCCTGGGGTTCAGCGCCCGGGGTTCAGTGCACAAGGTTCAGCATCCTGGAGTTCAGTGCCTGGGGTTCAGTGCCCGGGGTTCAGTGCCCAGGGCTCAGTGCCTGGGGTTCAGTGCCCAGGGTTCAGTGCCTGGGTTTCAGTGCCCAGGGCTCAGTGCCTGGGGTTCAGTGCCCAGGGTTCAGTGCCCGGGGTTCAGTGCCCAGGGCTCAGTGCCTGGGGTTCAGTGCCCAGGGTTCAGTGCCTGGGTTTCAGTGCCCAGGGTTCAGTGCCTGGGGTTCAGTGCTCGGGGTTCAGTGCCCAGGGCTCAGTGCCCCGGGTTTAGTGCCCGGAGTTCAGTGCCCGGGGTTTAGTGCCCGGAGTTCAGTGCCCAGGGTTCAGCACCTAGAGCTCAGTGCCCAGGGTTCAGTGCCCGGGGTTCAGTGCCTGGGGTATAGTGCCCGAGGTTTAGTGCCCAGGGCTCAGTGCCCCGGGTTTAGTGCCCGGAGTTCAGTGCCCAGGGCTCAGTGTACAGGGTTCAGCACCTGGAGCTCAGCGCCCGGGGTTCAGTGCACAAGGTTCAGCATCCTGGAGTTCAGTGCCTGGGGTTCAGTGCCCGGGGTTCAGTGCCCAGGGCTCAGTGCCTGGGGTTCAATGCCCAGGGTTCAGTGCCTGGGGTTCAGTGCCCAGGGCTCAGCACCTAGAGCTCAGTGCCCAGGGTTCAGTGCCCGGGGTTCAGTGCCTGGGGTATAGTGCCCGAGGTTTAGTGCCCAGGGCTCAGTGCCCCGGGTTTAGTGCCCGGAGTTCAGTGCCCAGGGCTCAGTGTACAGGGTTCAGCACCTGGAGCTCAGTGCCCAGGGTTCAGTGCCTGGGGTTCAGTGCCCGGGGTTTAGTGCCCGGGGTTCAGTGTCTGGTGCTCAGTGCCCGGGGTTTAGTGCCCAGGTTCAGTGCCTGGGGCGTAGTGCCCCGGGCTCAGTGCCCGGGGCTCAGTGTCCGGGATTTCGTGCCCTGTGTTCAGCGCCCCGGGTTCATTGCCCGGGGTTCAGTGCCTGGGGGTTTAGTGCCCGGGGCTCAGTGCCCGAGGTTCAGAGCCTGGGGCTTAGTGCCCCGGGCTCAGTGCCCGGGCTCAGTGTCCGGAATTTAGTGCCCTGGGTTCAGCGCCCCGGGTTCATTGCCCGGGGTTCAGTGCGCGGGGTTTAGTGCCCGGAGTTCAGCATCCCGGGTTCAGTGCCTGTGGCTCAGTGTCCGGGATTTAGTGCCCGGGGTTCAGTGCCCGAGGTTTAGTGCCCGGAGTTCAGCATCCCGGGTTCAGTGCCTGTGGCTCAGTGTCCGGGGTTTAGTGCCCGGGGTTCAGTGCCCGGGGTTCATTGCTGCCAAAGCAGCCCCACGGCAAGGATTACACAGAACCTGTGGTTTGCCTTTGCCTGCCCAGACACTAGTCATTTGTCAGGCACTAGTCATTTGTTCAGGGTGCCGGCAATAACTTGCCTACTCTTCACGAATGACACCATGGGATATTTTATGTGCACCAAACAAACACTTGCAAACGGATCTCACAGTTTGGGAAAAACATTCAAGGGACACCAAGCACACACATTGGTGAATCCCCCTTCCTGCAAAACACCAGTATGACAGTTTATAGCTAGGTTGGGATTCTAGCCCAGGCTAGATGGCTTAAAGGAGAGTGTGTGTGTGCAGCTCTATGCTATCCCGCCAGCCCAAAAAGCATGGTGCACTCCAAAGGGAAACTTTTAGTACACTAAAAAGGGATAGTGTTACATTCATAATAAAATTTTAAATCACAGGTTTTCTATGTTATTTTCCCAAAGGTGAGCTCTCATTTGTGCCTCGTACCTGGCGTGGCTTTGTGATGCTGCAGAATGGGTGAATGTGGATGTTGCAGATTGCTGCCAAGAAGAACTGAGGTACACGAATGAAAGGAAAGGAGAGGTCCATCAAATAGGTCTATGTAGATGTAAGTTACAATGTACATTGTACAGGTGAACAGAAAGCAAGTGTAGAACACAAAGTTAAGAATTTGAAATAACTAATCTTCTTCCCTCTAAAGCCAAATAGCAAAGACCAGGCCATGAACAATTGCTCAAACAAAAGTTCTGAAATACTAAATTATGGATGCACTTCATCCCATCAGGTTCAAAATAATGCATAATATAATAAGAGTAATTATAACAATAATTAATCCAAGGAAATGTGTTTGGTTGCAGTAAAAGGAAAATCTGGCTGCTTGGCCCACAACACCAGATGAACCTTTCCTCAGCGGTGTAATGGTGAGAGCATCCGCAATGAGTCTGGGGGGTATGTGGTTTGAACTCCGGCCGAGTCATACCAAATACTTTAAAAATGGTACGTGCTGCTTCCTTGCGTAATGCTCAGGATTAAAAAATGACAGAGCACGAACAAGCAACCATAGGTTGGAAACTGCAGGCTTTCATAGGCCTAATTACCCTGCACTCGTGAAGCATAAAGCGGAGTCAAGCAATCGGTTGCGTGCGTACGTATGTCGTACATACGAGTCTGCATTTTAAAAATTCATTTTCTCAAGAAGTGTTTGTCAAATTGACAAGAACTTTTGGAGCATAGGAGTGCCTCCTCCTGTATAATTTTTTTGTGATAATTATGACGCCATAGGTCACATGGTATGGGCGTCATCTTGGAAAAAAACGAAAAATATTTTGACCACCATATCTCCAAAACCACTCCATGGAAAAAAATGAAACATGGCTCATTTTGAAGAACTCCATATGAGGCAATAAGTGTTTTTAACGATGACGTCATTGGTGCCTTCATTATGACGTCATAATTCGACAAGTACAACGCTTAGTCCGATAAGTTTGAAATATATTGAGCGTGATCTACGCAACAATTATATTGGGGAATGTCAATTAATGATGTCATCAGTCACGTGGTCAGGCAGCCATATTGGATCAAATAAAAACCTTTAAAAAACCGAAGAGTTGGCTCGCACCATGTTGACTGCATGGGGTAAGTATTCTATGAATACCATCTAGTTTTGTAAGGGAACAAGGAAATATACATCAATCGTCACCTAATGTCCTTATAATTTATGGACATGTACAATGATGATGACTTTGAATGTCTGTCCTGCATGGGATATGTCTTTAATCTCCTCCATTAGTCAGTGTAGATACAAAAAGAGTGAGTGATGGGGAGAACATTTGGCTTTGGAAAGTTGTTGTTTTTGTTGTTGCTCCTGCTGCTGCTGTTACTGTTGGTGAGACCAAAAGTCAGCTTGTTGTGCACACAAAATTAGAGAAATAGAAAAGTAAAATTGAGAAAAGGAAGAGAAGGAAATATGATAGGAGAGTGAAAATAAGTCAGAGGATTTTAGGAGAAATATGGAGAGAAGGCTGAGAAAGTTGTGAGATGGGCCGCACAAGAAAACCTGGAATATACTTACTCTGCGTGACACTACACATGTGTTCCTTGAATTACTCTGACACTGATTGACTTCCCGTTAGCTTGTTCCCATCGAAGGCACCAAACTCTTTCATCAAATCGTCAAAGTTTTGCCTTCATGAAATCGAATAGCCTTACTTTATTTACTATACCAAAGTCTAACTCTTAACAGAATACTTGCACACACAATTACTTAATCCTAAATATCTTAATCATATTAGCAAACTGCAAACTGGATTGAAAAGTAACCCTGAAATCTATAACATAAAAGGAGCTCGGTCTCGACGTGCCTGCGTGCGTGCGTCTGTCCGTCTGTCAACAAATAGGGGATTTCTTCTTCAATTTTGATTTGCTCGCCATCAATTTTGTTCACCATCTTTTTTACCAATCAGATGCAAACAGTATATGATATAATTGAGCAAGGTGAGGATAGTTGGGCCGGTTTCAATTGACATTAAAACAAAAACTCATCCTGCTGATGTGCTTGTATGCATTCCTCTCTCTCCCCCTCTTGTCTCCTGCTCCGTTTATTGTATGGTTTATGTGTCCATGCATGTTTTGGTGTTTAATGTGTTAGCTCTTTCATGAGCCTCGACTCTGTGTGTGTGTGTGTGTGTGTGTGTGTGTGTGTGTGTGTGTGTGTGTGTGTGTGTGTGTGTGTGTGTGTGTGTGTGTGTGTGTGTGTGTATATATATATACATATTATCCTCCTTCATCTTTTTCCTCACTTATTATAATGATAAGTCTCATTCAATCCCGTTTCTCTTATCGATTATATTCAGAAAGCACTTGCTATATTCAATACTTTTTCTTTCAACATTTCCATTTTATTCATATAACAGTAATATATCGCCCTATAAAACAGTATTTCTGATTATACACTGCCTTTAAAGCATGACATAGTAGGACGCTCTATTTTCAACACAGTTGAGAAAGGGATATAAATGAAAAGCAGCTGATATGTTAAAAAAAACATTTTGTTCAAATTTTAAAGGGTTAAAGTTAATATTTATTTATTTTCTCTGAAAACCTGTTGGTGAAAACACCATACCATCTATTTATTACATATACCAAAATGGTAGAATTTCCATCTTCCCCTCTGCACTGTATTCTCCATATGTGAGGGGTGGCGGTCTGATGCGACATGGTGCTTCACAGAGGGGAAGGACACACGTAACCTCTAAAATCCCTCTGACGTGCATACCTAAATCCATCGCTATAAGATTTGTATTCCCATAAGCAGAGCGACGGGTCTTATATTCTAGTAGATCTAGAAAATCCTCATCTTCTGCCATATTTGCAAACACAACTATAGCAAGGTCGATGCCGCACCATAACAAATCCGCATGCTTCCCACCTAAAGTGCGGAGTTGAAAGAGGGCAAAAAGTTCCTCCAGGAATGACCCAAAATCAGAGTTTAAAAAAATCTTCTCTTTTGATCCCTATATCCCCAAGTCCACACACACCTCCTGGGATGTGAACCAGGGGTTAAGTCCAAAAAATCGGTACATATTTCAGGCATCCCCCTAAATTTATTGCATATACAAAGTTTCATTAAAATACTTTCAAAATGTACCTGGATTTGCATTTTTGGCGAGAAATTGTAATTGCATCTATGAACGAACCTAACCACAGTTGGAAATTGTTTCTACACATTGTACTTAATTGTTCTTATTACAAGCTTTCCTTGAAAATTTCCAGTTTAAAATCAGTGACGGCAAAAATTACCTCTTTACCACTAGAGGGTGCTTGAAACTGATGAAAACCTTTAAATTTGGATAAACCTTGGGCTCATACGTCACAAAGGTGTAACAAAACCAACTGGAATGACACTCGGTAGAGAGCATACCTCTTCCAGGCTGAACACGTTTTGATTTGTATCCCAGCGATAGGCCACATCTGGATTCGGACATCTAATCGGCTTGTTCTTGTCACATAATCAACTCATGCACCAAGTTTTGTCATAAATTGGCCACAACTTTTTGGAATATCATGCTATATAATTATCGTATTTGGCCCGATCACTCGAAAGTGAAGAATCGCTTGTGAATTTAAAAAATTCTCGTATCCGGAACCGTATTCAAATCTTCACCAAAATCGAATTGATTCGTCCGTGTCACACACACAACTTGTACACAATGTTTTGTCCGAATTCGTCCATAACTTTTTGAGATATGCCATATATTGGTTTTAGCCCTATTACTCAATGGTGAAGAATCACTGAAATAAATTCTCTGATCCGGATCCGGATTCAAATCTCCACCAAAACTGAATCAATTCTTCCTTGTCACACGCCCAATCTCTCCACCAAGTTTCATCCGAATCCATCCACAACTTTTTGAGATATCTTGATATTTATAGTTTTTGGCACTATCTCTCAATGGTGAAGAATCACATAAAAAAATTCTGAGATCCAGATCCGGATCCTGATCTTCACCAAAATCTAATAATTTCTTCCTTGTCACATACCCATCCTCTCCACTAACTTTCATTCAAATCCGTCCACAACGTTTTGAGATATCCTGTTCACAGACATGCAGTGGTGAAAACATAACCTCCCATACACCTTCGGTGGCGGAGGCAATGAGGACTAGGTATAAATTAGAAGTTTTTATATACACTAGGGCATTGCCCGTACTATATCTATATCTAAAATTATATCCCCCCCCTCTATTTACATGAAATGGTTTGGTCCAAAGCGAACGGCTTGCGAGTACGGTGACAATCCCCCCCCTCTATTTACATGCAATGGTTTGGTCCAAAGCGAACGGCTTCCGGAGTTTGGTAAAGAAATCGCCATCGCGTGCACAAACGCGCAGGAAAGCGAATGAATCGCAAATTCGTTTTTATTAGTTTTAAAACATAGTTTAACGCCAACATAGTTTGCAAACGTGAAATAAATGAATACGCTCTCAAATGTGCCATCCGAGGCAGAGTGTGTCCGCCACGTTCGGCACACGCGATCGTTCGCTGCTCTCTGATTGGTTGAATCGTTTTTTGGACATAGCTCGGTAAGTAATTGTCCGATTAATATGAAACCTTGAAAAGGCACATCCTCGGGTCCCCAGCAATATACCTGGCAAGTTAAAAGTATATCGGACCCGTGGTTGTCGAGAAACAGCGGTCACAGACAAACAGACGTACAAACGTACAGACGTACAGAGATTACTGGAATTATAGATAGATAGTCGAGGCTCGTGAAAGAGCTAGTACACTGAACAGATCAGGATGTAACACACAAAAACAGGACGCAAAACACGCATGCATGGGGTGGACAAAATGGTCACAGAAAGAAACTCCAAGGAGGGTAAACCAGAAAATTGGAAAGAGGTGAGATTTGGGTGGCGTTAACGAGGGTAGAAGTTCTTCCAGGAATTACGATAGCATAAAGTGCAGGTAAGCTGTTGTGAACTTTTGCGAACAGTCCTTAAATTTTGATCTCTCCATCAAAAAGGTTGCATCACCGTCGGGGTATATTCATGCTGCCGATGCAATAACCCTGCAGATTAAAGCAAGAACTCATGATTTGGCTTGGGTACTGGGACATAATGGTGTACCTTTGACATGTAAAACTGAATCTTACAGACAGGACAGCCGGCTTAATGTAAAATGTCTTCACTTGTCGATATATTATGTGTACATGAGGTTGTGTTAATGCGACACTTTCCTCGTCGACGTGTATGTTAATGGCAAACTAATGTTGAATGTTTTCACCCCAGAGCTACCCATGAAGCACTTGTCGTTTATTGTCGGGATGGAAATCGAACCTGGACTTGACAGCTCAAACGTGAGTCTGCGCTCTCCAAGTTATCCTAGCAACCCACCATTGGAGGAACAACTTCCAAAAGCAAATGTATACAAGTACAGGTAGATTCAAAGTACACTGCCCCCATGCCAAATAAATAAATATCATATCCTCCAATGATTGATTGATTAATTGCCTAATTTAAATAAATAAAGAATAATCGTAAAATAATTAATTTCTTACTCAATTGGCTAATAACATACCTATAACATCACTGCTTCATCCAAATCTGTAACTTTTTGAAAATTAATTAACTACATAATATTAACTCAAATATAATCCTGACAAATAAAAATAATCCTGACAAATCTCACACTCTTACGATGTCTCTCCGAAAAGACCGACTGGACAACCCTCCCATCCACTTTCTGAATAATCCTCTCCAAGAAGTTCTGTCACTCAAGCTTTTGGGTCTCACTATCTGCCATGATCTTTCCTGGGAAAACCACATTTCAAATCTGGCCTCCAAAGCCATTCGCCGACTGGGCATCCTCCATCGTGCGAAGTCCTTCCTTGGCACACCTGAGCTCCTCACCACATACAAGGCTTTCATCCGCAGCTCAATGGAATACTGCTCTCCCTTCTGGGCTGGTGCTCCTGCCTCACACCTAGCTCGTCTTCACGCTGTTGAAACCAAAGCATTCAGAATCATTGGAATCTCCTGCGATGAAGCTAACTCCAAGGGCCTCTCACTCACTCACCGCAGGCAGGTTGGTGGTCTTTCCATCTTCTACCGACTCCTCTCTGGCCTTGCCCCCCCAGCTCTCTCTGGGCTCTGTCCCGCAAATATTCCTACAGGTCGCACAAGATCTGCCTGCAACCCTCTTATGGTCAAACTGCCAAAATCAAGACTCTCTGCTCACCTTCACTCCTTCATTCCTCTTTTCTCCCGCCTCTGGAACAAACTCCCTCACTCTCTTCAATCCCACTCCACCCTGCAGGTCTTTAAAACAGCTGTTCACCACCATCTCTTATCTTCCCCCATCCAAAACCTTGATCTTTTCTACCCCCGCTAATTTCACCCCAATTCCACTTTTTTGAAATACCAACTTCTGTCCTGGAAGTCCTTGGTGTCCTTGTGTTTTATACTTCTCCCTCCACCCCCTCCCCCCCCTCCCACGCCTCCTCCCCCCAAGCCCTCTCCCTTCCACACATCTCCCTGCTCTCAAATGTTGTGTTTGTGTGCTTCCCCTTCTCTCCCCATCTTGTTTTCCGCTCCCTCTTTTTGTGTGTTTTGTTTGTCTGGTTGATTTGTTTGTGAAGTAAATGTTAGCTCTTTCACGAGCCTCGATTCAGTATACAAAAAAAAAAAACAAAAAAAAAAAACTCGAAAAATTCAATAATTAATTGATTAATCAATAAATCTAAATTACCCTTTACAGCCAAATCACTTGTTCACTGTCATGTCCAAATATCAGCATCCTAGCTCAAAAGGTGCTAGAGATATTGATTGCACAGATGAGAAAGAAAATGAATAAGTACTTGATCAATCGATAATAATTAATTAATTAATTAATTAATTGATTAATCAAAAAATAAATAATTAAAATAAATAAAATGTAATCGTAAAATAATTAATTTATTAATCAATTGGCTAAGAGCATACCTAAACCCCACCACTGCTTCATCCAAGTCTAACTTTTGAAAATTAATGAAGGAATTAATATAAAAAATAATTAATTAATCGATTAATTGACTAATCGAGAAATTTAAAAAACCCTTTACAGCTGACTCACTTGGTCACTGTCATGTCCAAATATCAGCTTCTTAGCTTAAAAGGTGCCTGAGATATTGCCCAGATGAGAAAGAAAATAAAGAAGTACTTAATAAATGGATGATAATTAGGTAATTAATCAATTAATTGATTAATCAAAAAACAAAAAAATACAATTTTGCCAAAGCAAATGCTCACTATTGTGGGCAAATTTCAGCTTCCTAGCTCAAATCATTGCTGAGATATGGCCCGGACAAACAAACAGGAAACCAACAAAACTAACAAACAAAAACCAAATGGAGTGAAAACTAATTACTCCCTTTCGGCGCGCGTCATCGCTGTGTCCCCTTCGGTATTCGGTGATGACGCCACGCAGCACTTGGAGATGGAATGGGAAAGGAGTGGTGTACAACGCACATGATAGCCAGCTAAACACCCACTCTAAAGGGTATGCAGGTGTCTTCTGATAACTCAGGGAGATGGATGCCCCTGCCTTGCATTACCCCAGGTCACCTGTGGGCAAGGTGTCGTACCTGTCAGCCCCCCTTACCAGGGTAACGGTCCGCAGCCATGTGGTTTAAATGGCAGATGGCTCTGCACATCTGGTGGATGAGAGTCCACTTGCCTCCAACAGCACGGGCGGAAGAGGGTGCATTCCCCAACGGCCAGCAGAGGGACGGAGAGGAGTGGCAAACCCCCGTCTAAACCACACGCTTACCCATGTGTACCAGCCATAGAAAGGCAATGCCATCATTGCCCGAGAAGACTCGACATCATCATCATTATTGCTCCAGTGTGTATGGTGTGCATTGTTTCCAAAGGAATACTTAAGCAGACAGATAACCAACCCACTGAAATGGTTTCTGGTTGTCTGAAATGGAATGTAGACCAAGCGAGCTGTTACCATACTGCAAACCTTGCTGCCCTGAGTTGAACTAACAGACCAGCCATGTTCCACCAAACTTGTATGCCATGTATGCCAAGCTGGCATTGCCCTCTGATGAAAATATTTCCATTAATATGTGAAAAATATTAAAAGAAGTTTTTTTGGGGTTTTTTTTTTTTAAACAGACTCTTCCACCCTATATTAGAACATCTTTACTGTATTTAAAATCAAGGTAAACTTATTTTCTCTCATTGCGTTAAGATTCAAAACCACGAAGCACTGTGAACAGTAAGTTACAGCTTCGTCTGTATTTCATATCAGTTCACCACACCTGCTAGATACTTGCTGATTGGCCGAATAGGCAGCGGTGTGAGTGGTTGCTGCGGCAGACGGAGCAGGCTGATTGGCCGCAGGCTGATTGGCCGCAGGCTGATGCTGTGCCTGATCTCTGAGGGATAAGGAAAAAGGTGCAAATATCTTGGAAATTGCTTTGTATGAGACTGCAGCGCAAAAATCCAAATACAATTCGGAAAATCTTACACAATTCACATTTGGCAAAATATTGCCTGTCAGTCGAGGTAAGGAACACCAACAAAAAGTCATGTTATGCGTGCACTAAGCAAGGGTAATCTAGTGTGAGGACGGTGCACGTCAAACACTTTCTGGCAAATTTTGGCACGAAGTTTCCAACGGGAACACGTGCAGAAATTGGCACAGAAACGAACAATAAAAAATAAACAGGCTCAGGCGAAAGCTTGTGTCCATATTATGCTCAGCTGCTACCCCTGCAAGCACTGACCAAGCACTAAGTATCATGCTGTGGGACTTCATCCCAGCAGGCCACAGAGTTATAGATCCTCAGTTCCGGGGATGTTGTGCACTGTCGAATGCCGGTCATGGAAAGCTTCAATGAGAAATAAAGCAAAGTGCAGCTTCAATGGGTGTGAATACCTTATTTCCTCCGTTCCCTCTGCTCTGTGCTCCTCACTTATGGGAAGCAGCAACAGAGAGTTGGGCATGGGGACGACACACATAGGAGGAAAAAAGTGCACGTCACACACTTGTGATGAAAGAGTGAATGATGAATGAAGTCATAAAATAAATATGAGTAATTAGGCGATGCAAGCATGAAAACTTCATGGAGGCAGCCACACACGCGTTAGTGAAATGGGTTATTAGCAGCCCTTTGACCTGTTGGTACGGTGTGAGATTGCACAGAAATGTGGGAAATGTCACAACCATGGCAGACAGCAAGTCTTACGTGGAACAGGACCAGAACAATGGACAGAGCCACATGTTTACTGGGAATGCCACATGTTTACTGGGAATGCCACATGTTTACTGGGAATGCCACATGTTTACTGGGAATGCCACATGTTTACTGGTAATGCCACATGTTTACTGTGAATGCCACATGTTTACTGTGAATGCCACATGTTTACTGGGAATGCCACATGTTTACTGGGAATGCCACATGTTTACTGGGAATGCCACATGTTTACTGGAAATGCCACATGTTTACTGGGAATGCCACGTGTTTACTGGGAATGCTACGTGTTTACTGGCAATGCCACGTGTTTACTGGGAATGCCACGTGTTTACTGGGAATGCCACGTGTTTACTGGGAATGCCACATGTTTACTGGGAATGCCACATGTTTACTGGGAATGCCACATGTTTACTGGGAATGCCACATGTTTACTGGTAATGCCACATGTTTACTGTGAATGCCACATGTTTACTGGGAATGCCACATGTTTACTGGGAATGCCACATGTTTACTGGGAATGCCACATGTTTACTGGGAATGCCACATGTTTACTGGGAATGCCACATGTTTACTGGGAATGCCACATGTTTACTGGAAATGCCACATGTTTACTGGGAATGCCACATGTTTACTGGGAATGCCACATGTTTACTGGGAATGCCACATGTTTACTGGTAATGCCACATGTTTACTGTGAATGCCACATGTTTACTGTGAATGCCACATGTTTACTGGGAATGCCACATGTTTACTGGGAATGCCACATGTTTACTGGGAATGCCACATGTTTACTGGAAATGCCACATGTTTACTGGGAATGCCACGTGTTTACTGGGAATGCTACGTGTTTACTGGCAATGCCACGTGTTTACTGGGAATGCCACGTGTTTACTGGGAATGCCACGTGTTTACTGGGAATGCCACATGTTTACTGGGAATGCCACATGTTTACTGGGAATGCCACATGTTTACTGGGAATGCCACATGTTTACTGGTAATGCCACATGTTTACTGTGAATGCCACATGTTTACTGGGAATGCCACATGTTTACTGGGAATGCCACATGTTTACTGGGAATGCCACATGTTTACTGGGAATGCCACATGTTTACTGGGAATGCCACATGTTTACTGGGAATGCCACATGTTTACTGGGAATGCCACATGTTTACTGGAAATGCCACATGTTTACTGGGAATGCCACATGTTTACTGGGAATGCCACATGTTTACTGGGAATGCAACATGTTTACTGGGAATGCCACATGTTTACTGGGAATGCCACATGTTTACTGGGAATGCCACATGTTTACTGGGAATGCCACATGTTTACTGGGAATGCCACATGTTTACTGGGAATGCAACATGTTTACGGGGAATGCCACATGTTTACTGGGAATGCCACATGTTTACTGGGAATGCCACATGTTTACTGGAAATGCCACGTGTTTACTGGGAATGCCACGTGTTTACTGGGAATGCTACGTGTTTACTGGGAATGCCACGTGTTTACTGGGAATGCTACGTGTTTACTGGCAATGCCACGTGTTTACTGGGAATGCCACGTGTTTACTGGGAATGCCACGTGTTTACTGGGAATGCCACATGTTTACTGGGAATGCCACATGTTTACTGGGAATGCCACATGTTTACTGGGAATGCCACATGTTTACTGGGGATGCCACATGTTTACTGGGAATGCCACATGTTTACTGGGAATGACATGTTTACTGGGAATGCCACATGTTTACTGGGAATGCAACATCTTTACTGGGAATGCAACATGTTTACTGGGAATGCCACATGTTTACTGGGAATGCCACATGTTTACTGGGAATGCCACATGTTTACTGGGAATGCCACATGTTTACTGGGAATGCCACATGTTTACTGGGAATGCCACATGTTTACTGGAAATGCCACATGTTTACTGGGAATGCCACGTGTTTACTGGGAATGCCACGTGTTTACTGGCAATGCCACGTGTTTACTGGGAATGCCACATGTTTACTGGGAATGCCACATGTTTACTGGGAATGCAACATGTTTACTGGGAATGCCACATGTTTACTGGGAATGCCACATGTTTACTGGGAATGCCACATGTTTACTGGGAATGCCACATGTTCGCTGGGATAAATAACCGTTTGCTTTGATAACGTTAAAAAGATGTTGCGCATTTTCATCATATACCATATCTGAGACTATAACCATCCTGTGGGATGCATTTTACTTCATTGTGATTTTACATAAATTTTGTAATGAAAGCAATGCTTATGCCTCTTCTCCCCACCACCCTCACTATCCCACCCATCTTTTCTCTTAACGGTGGAATTACCTGCCTGGACCTGTGCAGTCATGTCATTCCCACCAATCCTTTAAAATAGGGAGCCATAACCCTTTTTGACATCTCCCATTCCTATTCCTAATCATTTATATCCGCACTGATTCTCCTCTCCAGTCAACTTGCACTCCACAACTATGGGAGACGCCTCTTCGCGGTGGTTATACCCTTCCAACGCAAGTCGGGGCCAAATCTTCCCCCATTCTTCCCTGCTGCCCGGATTGGCCAGGGCAGTGCGGTCATGGTCGGAGAGCCTTTCGGTCCCAATGAACTGGCCCTTTCTCTATTGTCTCTGTCGCTCTCTTTCTTGCTCTCTTTCTCTCTCTAACTCTAACTCTAACTCCATTCTCTCTCTAACGCCTGACTTCGTGAAGGTGGGGTACACCATCCTGGATGTGGGGGATATCTGGGTCGATATCTACTTGTTGTCCTGTTAATTTGTCCCTACATATTGTGCTCTCGAAGCTGTAGTCCTGTTTCTTTCTTGCTAAGTATCACATCCTGATTTCCTGCCTATTCCCACACCCCACCCTCATCTCCCAACCCCACTCCTCCATTGTCGGTATGATGGCCTTTCACCCTTTTGGTATTCAGCTCTTCCATGAGACTTGATCTTTGTAAAATAAAAATTCGAAAACTGACAATTTATACATCTGAACATGATTAAGCTTTTCCAATTACAACTTTGTGGGAGAAAATGGAGCTAGCCTTCAGTAGCAAACACGACTTAATTGATTTCGCCAATAATTTATGTCTCGGCAACCTTGTCCAGCATAATGTGAGTCATGATTGTCTACTCCTTAAGACCTAAGCATGATTGGCTCTGTGGCATTGTGATTAGAGTGTCTTCTCTGATTGCGTTTAGTCACCAGTTTGATTCTATCCCTTGTCGAGTCATACCAAAGTCTAAAAATGGTTTGTGCCACTTCCTTGCTTGGCACTCAGCATTTAGAAGATAGAGAATGGATAAACCTCATGGGCATCTGATGGGAGGGGAGAGTTTGTCCTTAGTTGCTCCTCTGTGTCAAACAAAGCAACATCTCAAGATGGTATCACGACGGCAAGTCTGCACTAAAAGTTCTGTTACTTCCCATGAGATCACTGGCTGTGTTAGTCTGAAGCCAAGTCCGTTGTTGTCTATTTTCTCTATCTGCACCGAACAGCTCATCCATAAGCCTAATAATGACAAATAAATAAATAAAACATACAGTATAAAGTGCCTTCAGAAAGTATTAATAACCCTTGAGTTTTTCACATTTTGTTATGTTACAGCCTGGATTTTAAATAGATTAAATTGAGATTTTTTTTGTCACTGATCTACACATAATACCCAATGATCTCAAGGGGGGATTTTTTATTTTAGATTTTACAAAACAATTTTAAATGAAATGCAGAAATATCTATTTTACATAAGTATTCAACCCCCTGAGTCAATACTTCAAAGAAGTGCTTTTGGCAGTAATTACAGCTTCGAGTCTTCTTGGGTATGTCTGTATCAGCTTTGCACATCTGGATTTGGGGAGTTTCTCCCATTCTTCGTTGAAGATTTGCTCAAGCTCTGTCAAGTTGGATGGGGACCGTCACGTTCTTGTTCTGAAGCCATTCTAGTGATGCTTTGGCTGTTTGCTTGGGGTCATTGTCCTGTTGGAATGTAAATCTTCGCAACAATCTAAGGTCTTTTGCACTCTTAAGAGGGTTCTCCTCAAGGATTTGCCTCTCTTTGGCTCCATTCATTGTTCCCTTTATCCTTACAAGTCTCCCAGTCCCTGCCATTGAAAAGCATCCCCATAGCATGATGCTGCCATGCTTCATGGTAGGGATGTTGCTAGAAAGCTGTGCTCGGTTTCCACCAGATGTAGCGCTTTGCATTCAGGCGAAAGAGTTAAATTTTAGTCTCATCAGACCACAAAATATTTTGCCTCATGCTCTCAGAGTTGTCCACGTGCCTTTTTGCAAACTCCTGTCATGCTGTCATGTGCCTTTTTCTGAGAAATGGCTTCTGCCTGGCACACTTTCATAAAGCTAAGATTTGTGAAGTGCAGCAGGGACTGCTGTCCTTCTGGCAGGTTGTCCCATCTATGCCAAGGAACTCTGTAATTCTGTCAGAGTGGTCATTAGCTTCTTGGTCATCTCCCTGGCCAAGGTCCTTCTTGCCTGGTTGCTCAGTTTAATCAGACTGCCAGCTCTAGGAAGAAGCTGCGTAGTTCCATATTCTTTCCATTTCCTATTTATGGAGCGCACGGTGCTCTCGGGAACTTTCAACACTCTAGAAATTGTTTTATACACTTCCCCAGATCTATACCTCCTCACAATTCTATATCGGAGTTCTACAGAAAGTTCCTTGGACGTCATGGTAGAGTTTCTACTCTGACTTGCATTGTCATCTGTGGGACCTCATGGAGAAAGGTGTGTTTCTTTATAAATCATGTCCAATCAATTGAATTCGTCACAGGTGGACTCCAATAAGGTAGTAGAAACATGTCAAGGATGATCAAATTAAATTCGATGCACCTGAGCTTAATTTGGAGTGCCATAGCAAAGGGGTTGAATACGTATTGACTCAAGACATTTCAGCTTTTCATTTATTTTTATTTCTTTGCAAAAATTTCTAAAAAATGTAATCCACTTTGGCATTATGGTGTATTCTGTATATATCAGTGACAAAAAAATCTCAATTTCATCCATTTTTAATTCAGGCTGTAAAACAACAACATGTGAAAAAAATTCAAGGGGTGTGAATACTTTCTGAAGGCACTGTATGTGATTATGTAATGTCAAATATGTTTCAAAGTATATCATGTACTGAACATGGCTTTCTCCATATAAAGTACTCAGATATTCACTGATGTTGCAATTGCTGATTCAATTGCTGAATAAAATAACATAACACATTTAAGATTGTTTAATATATATTGTTATGTTTGTGGGGGTAGGTGATGAAATACCATAGTGGAGATGTCGGGTAGCATGGACCGTGGTCGCGTAGGAGCCAATCTCGATGTATGTAAGTAGAAAAACTGTGAGCTTAAGGTTGTTTATGTGTTCTTCACACTGGAGTGAAGACATGCTAATTAGATAGGGCCTAAGGGTAGTTCTCATATTATGTGGTAGCTCCCAATGATTTTTTTACCTCCGCCACCAAAGGTTTATGAAGGTTATGTTTTCACCCCTGTCTGTTTGTTTGTTTGTTTGTTCCTTTGTGAAAAGAATATCTCAAAAGGTTGTGGATGGATTTGAACGAAACTTGGTTGACTGGTTGGGTGTCTGACAAGGACAAACATATTCGATGTTGGTGAAGATCTGAATATGGATTCGGATCTGAGAATTATTAAATTTCTTAAGTGATTCTTCACCATTGGGAGATCGGGCCAAAAACTATACATTGTGGCATATCTCAAAAAGTTATGGATGGATTTGGATGAAACTTGGTGGACAGGTTGTGTGTGTGACAAGGAAGAATCGATTCGATTTTGGTGAAGATCTAAATATGGATTCCGAAATGAGAATTATTTAATTTTTGACAAACTTTTGATTCTTCACCATTGAGTGATACGGCCAAACAGGCTGAGGTATGCTCTCGACTAAGTGCCGTTCTAGTTTCCTATGTTTATATATTTACAAGGCAGGCCATACAAAACGTCCATTAAATCACCGCCGTCCATTAACCAACAACCACAGACAGGGCCAAACATTCCCGATCTGAAAATTAACCCCGCCCCACCAACTGACTAAGGAACAAGGCCACACCCCCAATGTGGGACGAGGGGCGTGGAAAGTATCG
Source organism: Myxine glutinosa (assembly GCF_964187855.1). Taxonomy (NCBI): domain Eukaryota; kingdom Metazoa; phylum Chordata; class Myxini; order Myxiniformes; family Myxinidae; genus Myxine; species Myxine glutinosa. Next base: position 43,123,368 of record NC_136268.1, read on the forward strand.
TAACCGGCGGTCCACGCCCCAAGCTTCGTCATTGGTCGAGCCGACCATGGGGCGATTGAGTGGAACGCGGCGATTGGTCGGGGTGCCGTTGGTTTGACATTAGAGTGAGGGTTCGTGGAGGAGAAAAGCAGAAGAATCAGTCTCTCGCTCTCTTCTTCTGGCTTTTGTGGCGGGTGGTCACGTTTTCTCGTGTGCGATCGTCAAGAGAACTTTCAGAGCTCGGGTGGACTTTTTCGATCGGGAGGAGGCGGTGTTAGTGGCAGTTTGTGGGTCCGCGTTGTGCTTCCCCGGATGGCTGAGGGATCCGAGGGAGGACTGCCCTCAAAAAGGTCCTCAGGTTCGTGGCGTGAAGAGCGGCCATCTTGTGCGCTTCCCACCTGTGGGGCTTCGAGCTTGGATGACCACAAGCTCCTAAAAGTCTCGTTGAGCAAGCTGAGTGCCGGCTGATATAACAAGAACATTGTTTTATTTCTATTTTTATCATTCCCCTGTCTGTTTTTGAGTCTGCATGTGGAGGTACCTCAATTAGGATTTAGTTTTACCTCACATTTCATTCTTTTTATCGTATAGCATTTATTTTCATTAAACCATTATTATTGTTGCAATTTCTTTGTTGTGTCTTGTTTGCATGGTGTTGGGTCCAAGGATAAACCCCTGTGGCTTTCGTCCATGCAGGTAAGCACCCCGTTGCCTTTTGCCCCGCGCGCGCCAAAAAGTGCCGCCAATTTTCGGCTTAACCGCCTCTGAATAAAACCAACCGGCTATCCGTCCAAGGCTGGTCTTCATCGGCCGTGGACATGACAATATAATTGTCTCATATTAACATTTGAAGTTTTTACTTCTTTATTTACCTTGTGTTTCACTCAGAGGGATTCAAACTTAGTGTCTTTCAGAAATGCTCCAAACTGTAACTTTTCAGAACTGAAAAGTGTTGATCAATACAATACGAGTATATATAGTTTGCCAAATTGTGCAATTCTCCGAACTGAAAAGGATCAGAAAATTAGAAATTTTGAAAATACATTTAGTTTGGAAAGTTATGGATGTTGGAAAGATGATGGCACAAGCCATTTTAGGAATAAAGTATCTTTCACCAAACACGCATTTGAATGGTTTTTCAGTTGTAATTGTGAGGACCATCTTAAAAAGTTACAAAACTCCCTTCACTCTGTCGGCTGATTTCACAATCCCACCATCAAATGTTTCCTGCTCTTGTTACTCACTCGATTTATGGCCATCATGTTACGACTATTATCATTATTTCAGTTGTAACTCCAGAGTTGTTGGCTTGATCTCAGAAAAACAATCACGTCTGCTCTTTCAATCCTGCCAAATCTCACTCTCTTACTATGTCTCTCCGAAAAGATCGACTGGACAACCCTCCCATCTACTTTCTCAACAATCCTCTCCAAGAAGTTCTGTCACTCAAGCTTTTGGGTCTCACTATCTGCCATGATCTTTCTTGGGAAAACCACATTTCCAAGCTGGCCTCCAAAGCCAGTCGCCGACTGGGCATCCTCCGTCGTGCGAAGTCCTTCCTCGGCACACCTGAGCTCCTCACCACTTACAAGGCTTTCATCCGCAGCTCAATGGAATACTGTTCTCCCCTATGGGCTGGTGCTCCTGCCTCACACCTGGCTCGGCTTCACGCTGTTGAATCCAAAGCTTTCAAAATCATTGGAATCTCCCGCGATGAAGCTATCTCTGAGGGCCTTTCACTCACTCACCGCAGGCAGGTAGGTGGTCTTTCTGTCTTCTACCGACTCCTCTCCGGCCTTGCTCCCCCAGCTCTCTCTGTGCTCTGTCCCCCAAATATTCCTACAGGTCGCACAAGATCTGCCAGCAACCCTCTGATGGTTAAACTGCCGAAATCTCGGCTCTCTGCTCACCTTCACTCTTTCATTCCTCTTTTCTCCCGCCTGCGGAACAAACTCCCACACTCCCTTCAATCCCTCTCCTCCCTCCAGGTCTTTAAAACAGCTGTTCACCACCATCTCTTATCTTCCCCCATCCATAACCTTGATCTTTTCTACCCCCACTAATTCACCCCAGATCCACCTTGTTTGAAATTCCAACTTATTTCCTGGAAATCCTGGCAGTGTCCATATGTTTATACCTCTCCCACCCCCCCCCCCTTCACATGCCTCCCCCCCTTCACATGCCTCCCCCCCTTCACATGCCTCCCCCCCAAAGCCCTCTCCCTCCCACAGATCTCTCGATGTCTCCATGTCTCTCGGTCCCTGCTCTCAAATGTTGTGTTTGTGTCCTTCCCCCTCTCTCCCCATCTTGTCTACCGCTCCCGATGTTATTTGTTTTATGTGTCTGTTTGTCTTTCTGTGTGATTAATGTTCGCTCTTTCACGAGCCTCGATCTTGTATACAAAAAAAAAAAAAAAAAAAAAAAAAAAAAAAACTCCGGAGTTGTTGGCTTGATCTCAGAAAAACAATCACGTCTGCTCTTTTATCAATCTTGCAAATTTGAAATGTAAAAGACTAATATTGAAGTACATGTGGTTTTCACTTATGGGTTTGAAACAACTGATTTAATTCTCAGGGATGTGTCATATAGATCGGTCATGGTATGGCTCGTACTCAAAATGGCAAAGCCAGATGTGAAAGATCTGCTTTGAGGAAATCATACATTTCTTCTCTGAAGCGTACAAGTCCCAAGCATAAGTGATTAAGTTTAGAATTTATGGTAACTCTTTAAAAAATAAATAAGATATACTGTATATATATATATATATATATATATATATATATATATATATATATATATATATATATATATATATATATATATAATATATATATATATGTTTTGTTTTATGTAGAAGGTTCCAGGCATGGACTATGTAGTACTCATCGAGGCCAGACCCAAATAAAAGAGCTGCATTGACAGAAAAGTGAAGAAGGAGAGATAAGTCTCAGAAATTTTGAGAAAGCAGAAAATCTGCTTTTTGAAAAGGGGAAGATCATAGGTGTTTAGAAAGACATGGGAAGGTAAAGAGTTCCAGAGTTTGGCAGTGGAGGGGAAGAAACAAACATCATAACGGCACACCCTTGAGTTGCCAATGGCCACACAATAATCATGAGATGTAGTGGCTTGTCAAGTATTCCATGGTCTCACTAATGGCGGAGGTATACAAGCAGCAAGTTCTTCGGAGCAGAAACCGAAGTAATATCTGCAGAAAAAAGAAAGAGAGCCAACAGCCAACTTTGCAGTTAATTTGAGTGGATTGAGTTTTGAGGTCAGATTGGGAGAGTTGATAAGTCGGATTACTTTGGATTGAATTCTGTCCAGTAAGTATGTGGAGCTAGAACCTCTCCAGATGTGAGAGCAGTACTCTATACAAGGACGGATCAATTCTTTATATAGTTGAAGCAACTGTTGAGAGGAGAAGAATCTTCTACATCTGAACAGGACTCCCAGTTTATTCGAGGCAGATTTAGCTATTTGTGTAATGTGTGGATTACAGGATATATTTGAAGTTAAGGTAATACCTAGTAGGTTTATTAAATCACATGGTGTAATTTGTGGAGCTTTCAAAGGAGATTGGAGAGTTGAGATGAGTTTTAGAGAGAGAGATGGGAAGAAATTTAGTTTTTAAAGCATTGAATTTAACCTGATTACATTTGCCCCACTGGGAAATCTTGTGCAAATCCTAATTTAAAGAGGTGGTTATGATGAAACGAGATGCAGATTGATTGAGGGAAGATGGAGCAGATGGTAAAAACATGGAGGAATGCAACGTTGAGTCATCAGCATATGAGTGCATTTGGTTATTTGTAGAAGAAAGAAGGTCATTGATAAAAAGAAGAAAGAGTGTTGGAGACAGGACAAAACCCTGAGAGACACCGCTGTTGATAGGGAAGGAGGGAGATGTTGAGCCATGGACAATTACAGAGATAGAGCAATCGGAGAGAAAGCTCGATATCAGAGAGCAGAATGAAGGAGGAAAGCCGAAAGAGGGAAGCTTGGATATCAGATCCTGATGCCAAACTCTGTCAAAGGCTTTTGAGATATCAAGGCCTTCAACAAAGGCTTCCCCAAAGTCTCTCAGAGAAGAGGCTCAGACATACGTAATGTAAGATAGGATATCATCAGTAGATCTTGCCTTGTGAAAGCCATATTGATGGTCAGATAGAAGACTGAGTTTCAAGATGCTTGAGGAAATTGGAATTGAGAAGACATTCAAAGTCTTTGGAAATTGTAGAGGTCAGAGCACGAGGACGGTAGTTGGTAGTGTTTGAACAAGTTGGTAGGGACATTAGTTGGTCGGGTTTGAATGATGACCCTTCTTTAAAATAGGCTGTACTGAGGCATGTTTACAGGAAAGAGGAAAAGTTAGGATTTCTAAACAAAAACGAAACAAATGAGCAAGCACGGGAGCAGGTTCTGAAGCACACTCCTTCAAGACACGAGGGGGAATGCCATCTTGTCCGTATGCCTTGCTTGTGTCCAGAGAGAGGATTACTATTTTGACTGCATGAAAAGAGATAATAGGGAGGGGCATAGGATTGGTAAGGGTATCAAACGTTAGAGTCATCCAGTGTGGAATCAGAGGAGAAAAGATAACCAAAAAGAGTTGCTTTATCAGTCGGAGAGACAGTGATAGTTTCATCAGAACGGAACAGTGAAGGAAATGTAGAGCGACATAAGTTGTTGGAGATACTTATAGCAAAGGACCAGAAAGATATATGAGTGGAAGAAGATGAGAGGTTGGCACATTTATTTTGGATAAAGGAATGCTTGGCCTCACGAATAACATGTTTGCCATGATTTCTAGCAGATATGAAAGCTGAATGTGAGTCGGAGGAAGAAGAGTTTTTCCATGTCCCATATGCCGCATTTCTTGCACGAATGGCTGCAGAGCAGGAATTATTGAACCAAGAGTTGGTAGATTGATAGACTTGAAAGAGAAGAGGATATAATCCTCCATTCATGCAACAATAACTTCAGCTATACGTTCAGCAGAGATAGAGGCATCGGCCAAGGAGAGGCAGTATAGTCTTTCCAGGGAAAATCAGAAAATATGTTTCGTAAACCAGTCCAGTCTGCGCTATTGAAATGTCAATACTGGCGTTAGTAGGAGCAGTCAGAGGAGGAGTGGTGGTAAGTAAAGTGATGTTCACAAGATTGTGATCAGAAGAACCAATTGGAGGTGAAATTATGTAGCTGTAATGCAACGGATTGGAGGTGAAGAAGAAATCCAAAGTATTGGAAGAGTGGTAATGGTGATCTGAGATATGGGTAGGGTGGGTGATAATTAGTTCCAAATCATTGAGAATGGAAAATGTAAGAGCTTCAACTCCCCCAACATCTGTGTGAGGAGATTTCAACCATTCCCTGTGGTGTACATTGAGGTCTCCTAAATAGAGGAATTCTGCTTGAGTGTGTTCGGATGTTAAGGCCTCATTGCAGGAATTAAGATAGTCAAGGAAATGACTTTCAATGACAAGTCAAGGAAACTTTGTCGGATTTGGAGAGCAGTAAGTGAAACAGAGAAAAATAATGATGTTTGGGAGACAAATCTTAAGCCAGATGACATCAAGGTTTGGAGAGTCGATGTCCACAAGGCGTACAGCAGGTGTGTTGATGTTGGAGAAGATGCACATTCCTCCTTTGAAGCGGAATCTTGAGTGAAAGTTGTAGTTTGAGATATTAAAGGAGTTAACAGGAACGTCGTGTGACAATCGTGTCTCTGAGAGAAGCAAGATATTAGGAGAGTAACTTGCTAGAACATGTTCAACAGAGGAAAGATTCGAAGAAAGACCACGAATGTTGGTGCAAATGAATTGAAAAAAAGAGTCACGATGATTCACATATGATGTTTGTTTGCAAGAGAGAGAGATCGAAGCTAGCCCAGTCGCTATAGTTTGAGTGAGACAGAAATAAAATTCAGCAATCCTGACATGCAGAGTGTAAGATGGTTCCGGGCACCACTTTAACGCAATACCTGTCAAAGTCCGAACGGTAGTACCACTCTGAGCGGTTGCTGCCTACAACCTACTACCTAAGAAACCAGTCCAACGGGATGAGTGTTTTTTTGGAGACACCATCTCCTTACTAGATGGCTAAAGGTAGCTCATCCGCCCTTTGACAAGTATTGTTTTGAGACCTGCGGAGTTTCATAGTCACCTGAGCCAGTGAGGGTAGCCAGTTTAGTCGACCAAAATATATTTATTTATTTATATATAGAGCTCCCTTACACACTGTGTGTGTGTGTATATATATATATATATATATATATTGTTGTGGATATGAGAATGTTTTTTACCTTCGCAAAAGCGGAAGGTTATGTTTTGATCGCTGTGTATTTATTTGTATGTCTGTGTGTGTGTGTGTATGTTATTCGCATAACTCAAAAAGTATTCAACCGAATTGCATGAAATTTGGTGGGATGATTGGTTATTATACGGGACACATTTGATTAGATTTTGGGAGCAATCGGGTCAAAGGTCAAGGTCAAGGTCACGAAAAGGTCAAAATCGTATTTTTACCAAGTACAGAACAGTAGCTGCGGCGAAGGTATGCGCTCTACCGAGTGCCCGTTCTAGTTTTTACCTTCGCAAAAGCGGAAGGTTATGTTTTGATCGCTGTGTATTTATTTGTATGTCTGTGTGTGTGTGTGTATGTTATTCGCATAACTCAAAAAGTATTCAACCGAATTGCATGAAATTTGGTGGGATGATTGGTTATTATACGGGACACATTTGATTAGATTTTGGGAGCAATCGGGTCAAAGGTCAAGGTCAAGGTCACGAAAAGGTCAAAATCGTATTTTTACCGAGTACAGAACAGTAGCTGCGGCGAAGGTATGCGCTCTACCGAGTGCCCGTTCTAGTTTTTATTTATTGTTGTGTAGTGAATAGTTGTAAAATGTCACCCTCCTTCCTGCAATTGTTGTTGTATAAAGATCAAAAGGCGTTCCCGTAGTTAATTCCATAAAGCATACACGAAGGACACCATATATCCCTGTTCAGTAGTTATATCCTTATTATGTGTATTAGTGTAAGGCTGTGTCTTCCATTATTTATATACTCCATTGCACTGCATTAAATAAGAGTAGATCCCCTTTCCCTTCACATTCCCCTTCCAACAAATTGCCAAATGTTCCCTCCGCGACTCCATTCGCCATGTGCTCCGGCTCGGAGAAGAAGGGCGGGTCTCCACCTCGTCATAGAGGGGAGGAGGGAGCCAGCCCCGAACAACCAACCAAGCACGAGGGGTTTGGTTTGAGAGGGCGGAGGAAGAACGATCGGGGAGGTTCGAAAAGGTTCAAGGGTGGGGCTATATATAACCCATGGGAAACGCCCCCACCCCAGATGAGTTCGGAGAAGTGCGAGAGAAGCGTGGGGAAGCCTTGACAGAAGTGCGAAACAGAAGCGCGGGGAAGCCTTTGACAGAAGTGCGAAGTAAGAAGTGCAACGAAAGAGTTGCGCCCCACCAGTAGTTTTGGCTCCACCAGCAGTTGACTCCACCAGGCCGCTTCGACCCGTTACCCCGCGGGAACCAGATTGCGGTGGCATCGGTGGCCGTCGAGGTCCAGCCCGACGTCCCGTGCGGAATCAAGCCCGAACCATCTGCCCCAGCTGAACCTTCCCATTCCTCCTTCCAGCATTCATTCCTGCCATTCTATCCTTCTTGTGTACGTGAGTTTGTTTTGTTTGTCTTGTCCCTGGGTTAAGTTAAGCCTGTTTAGTTAAGCTAGTATTTTCACTGTGTCACCTGCTTTTTCCATTTTCCCTGTATATAACCTTGACTGCTCCTTTTGCTTTAGTGTGTGTAAATAATAAATCCTGTTATTCTTCTGTACGTCTTCTTCTTCCTCTTTACATTCGGTCGCTTTAGAGGTTTCCATATTGAATATCTGTGGCGCGATTTGGCCAACGTTCAGGAATCAGGTTAGTCGGGGTAACTGTTCGGGCGCGGCGGCCATCCGCCCGGCAAATAACATCCTAGCCGTGTCCGTAACAATTGGTGTCAGGAGTGGGATTGGACCCGAAGCGCGCTTAACGCGCTCAAAATTACGAGCTGCCGAAATTTGTTTTGTTTTGGAAAAACCCGAACTTTGAAATCGCGCCATGGACAATCAAGGCGATCGGATGCAGGTGGGGGCAATAGAAGAGGGGTTAGGGGTAACCCAGGATCAGAGGGAAGAAAAGGAGGCGAGAAATGAGGAGGTGGTTGAGGGAGTATCAGGCGCACAACATGGCGCCCTCGCGCACGTGGTTACAGCGGCACCAAATTTAGCGGCGCCTGTGACGTAGCAGCACCGGTGGATTTGAACCTTTTTATGATACAAATGGGGGCCCTTATGGAAAAAATGGGTGAGCGATTGGAGAGCCAAATGGGGGTAATGAGGGATGAAGCGAGGGGTACCAGTGCCCAAATTGGGAAGATAGACAGCAAATTTGAGGGGTTAGACAATAAATTTGAGGGGTTAGACAATAAATTTGAGGGGTTAGACAATAAATTTGAGGGGTTAAACAATAAATTTGAGGGGTTAGACAATAAAATTGAGGGGTTAGACCGGGATAAAAGAGGTGAAGAATGGGTTAAAGGGGTTAGAAAACAAGATGGAAAACAAATTGCGGGAAATAGGGGAGCAATCGGCCAGGGAAATTAAACAAATGGGAGAGCAGATAGAGGAGGTGAAAATCGGGGTAGAAACTAAATTGGATGCTCAGATGGATGAATTGGGACAGATGAGGGCGGCATCTACTAAAGAAATGGAGGAGATGTGGGAGGAAATACGATGAGGTGTAAGCGAGGAGGTCTCGGGGGTACGCGAGGAGGTAAAGCGACGTGAGAAGCGTATGGAGAAAGAGGTGAGAAATGGGATGGCAAGGTTACAAGGGGGCATAGAGGACCTGACGCAGGAGGTGGAACAGCTGACGGTGGGACAGACGGAGTTAGTGGAGCAGGTACAAAGGAACACTGCGGTACTAGGAGGGTTAAAGGTGACACAAAAGGAACTAAAAGACGACTTGACAGCGACGAAGAGGGAATGTCAGAGGGTACGTGAGGGACTGACAACGAGGTTGGACGAGGTGACAGAAGTAATGGAGACAAAGGACCGGGAGATGAGGACGCACATAGAAACAGTCAAGGTAGCCTTAGAGGACGAAATTGAGGAGACGCACCGGGAAATAATAGAGGTGAAGCAAAAGTTAGAGAAGGTGGAAGAGGGGGTGAGTGAAATTAAGAAGAGACGGAGGGAAACTAAGAGGGAGATAAGGGAGGAAGTAATGGAATATGTACAAGGTCGGTGCTCAAATCGTGATGGTGTGCTCGCTGACCAAATAAAGAGCTTGCAGGTGGCAGAGGAGGTGCGACGACGAGGTGCCAAGGTGAGTGGCAATATATTCGGAAATGTATATGATGTGAGGGAAGCTTCAGTCGGCTTGGGGGTTGATTTGGATCCGGGTGTTCGTGAGAGGCCATTGGTGAAGTGTGCGACAGGTACGGAGTACGAGAGAGGAGGTGAGCGAGAATGTCCGACTCTGGGGTGTGTGAGGAAAAAGGGCGCGCCGAGGAGTGAGTGTGCTGTCGAGAGTGAGTTGGTCGTAGCGCGTGTGCGAGGGGGCACATGGAAGTGCGGAGTGGGGAGTGTTACAGAGGATGTAACGAGAGAGTGTACACCAGTGGGGAGTGTTACAGAGGATGTAACGAGAGAGTGTACACCTGTGGTGAGTGTTACAGAGGGTGTAACGGGAGAGTGTGCGCAAGAGGATGCGCGAGAAAGGTGTGTAACAGACAGGTGCATGAGGAAAGAGTGCGCTGTCAAAAGTAAGGGAGAATGCACACCTGTGGTGAGTGTTACGGAGGATGTAACGGGAGAGTGTGCGCAAGAGGATGCGCGAGAAAGGTGTGTAACGGACGGGTGCATGAGGAAAGAGTGCGCTGTCGAGAGTAAGGGTGAGTGCGCGACCGAGTGTGGTGGTGAAAGTAGTGAGAGTGACACGGAGCGTGAGTTGGTTGTGGCAGGTGAGAGAGGATGTACACCTGGAATGGAAGGATGCACACCTGGAATGGTAGAGAGCGTATGGGAATGCGCACTGGAATTGGTAGTGAGGCACGTGATTGGGTGTGCAAGTGAGAGCACACCTGTGGTTGTCACAGAGGAGGTGACCGAGGAGGGGGCGCGAAGAGGTGTGTTGGTGAGGTGTGCGAACGACGAGTGTGTGCAAAGGTGTGCGGTGGTCAGGTGTGTGACCAAGTCTGTAAGCGGAATGAGTGTACCTGGGTGTGTCAGGGAAGGTGCAATGACAAAGAGCATGGAGACGGCTGGATGTATGAGCAAGGAACGAGCTGCGGGGTGTAAGCATGCGAATGGAGCATTGACGCTAACCGGGTTAGCGGTTAGAGCGACGTATAGCCGAATCAGGCCCTCGGTGCGCGCCGGGAAGCTTTGCATGCCGCGGAGATCCGCGGCGGTTTCGAAAGAACCGCCGTGCGGGATCCAAGCCGGGCCGCGCTTTGAACGGCCGCGTCCGTGCTCCACTAGGCGGAGCGGGCAGCCCGATAGGAAGGGTCGTCATGGCGACCCCTTTTTGTTGAGGCGTTCCGGCAGGTCGAGATCGGGCCATTGGACGGCTCTGTGCCGAGATGGTGCGTGGGATCTCGGCCCGGGTATACCTCCTTCCCTTCACCGAGTGTCGGACGCATCCAGCCGCCGGCACCAAGCAACCCGCATTCATGGCTCGGCTTTGCGAAGCCGAGCTTTAGAGATGAATTGGCGCACCGAGAGGCTCAAGTGAGTAGACGTGTGACGAGGGTAGTGTTTTGGACCCGAAATTAGAAAAACAAAATTTGATGATTGGCAGAGGATTGGTAGTGATTGGCAAATTTTTAATTGGCTGGAATTTGGTGTGCAAAATTGGTAGTGAGAGATACCCGATGTGATGGGATGGCAACTCTGTCATCTCTCACAGCGGGGGCAAAGGAGCAATAGATTTATGGGGTTTATGGCAGTGAAAACTAGCCCGGGAGGGTTAGGATATAATTATAGGGACCTAGAGAATATGAACTTAGGTAACGTTAAGATTAGGTAGTGACAATGATACCTGTAGTGGGGACGCAGGTAGATTAGTGTGGATGATAATGACGTGGTATGTGCTTAGTTTAAAGGGAAGACGGGGAGCACTAAGTTAGCAGGGCAACAGGTAGTTCAGATGATGCCGTGTGTATGGTTAAAAGGTGTGATTGCACAGGTGTGCAACTGGACAGGTGTGTGGAGCAGTGTATGAGGGAGTGATGGTGATGTGTGTTGTGTTGACCAAATGGTCCAGGAAGGAAGGAGGGTGCAGGTGGCACCAGGTGAGATTGCACAGGTGTGCAACAACAGGTGTATGGAATGAATGGTCTGGAGTATATGGAGTATTGGAATGGATGGTCGTGGAGTGAGTATGGTGGAAACTGTGGAGTGGAGTGGATGGTGCGAAGGTGTGGATGGGGGAAAGGAGGATGGACCCCCATCACGAATACCCGGGGAGGGTAGTGTAAGTGTTAGGTAGAGGGTTCAGGTAAATTGTGGTTGGATATTGGCATCTGTGGTGCATGGTGGAAGAATGGTATTTGGATGGGTGCATTAGTGTTGTGGAAATGGCTGGGCATGTAGCCTGTTAGTGTGTGTAGTTGGTTTGGGCACTCCACCACTGTGAGGATGTCGGCCAGGTGAGGTCGCAGGTGGGCTCTGGGAGCCGGTAGTTGTTGTGGATGGGGCCCGAGGATCCGGAGGACGGACCCGGGTAGCCCAGTGCCAGAGGGCACCGAGGGGTGACAGAGCCAGGAGGGGCCTTCCCCAATTAGATAGGTTAGGGTGAGGAGCTAGGTAAGCTCGGGTGGCAACTACAGTGGTGGAGGTGTGCAGGTGGGTAGACCTGCTGGGAGAGCTGCACGACCCAGCCCGGAAATTGTGCAAGGGCACAGGGAGTTGCATCGGGGGAGTGAGACCCAAAATTGAGAAGCACCACAGTTTGGTCAATGGGAATTGATTTTTAGAACCCATAGTGTAAGTTGGCCAATGGATTGGCAGGGAAGACCCCGGGTAGTGTAAAGTGTGTTAAAGTCATTCAGAGGATAGTAGGATTGAAGTCTCCTCGCACCATCTACATCCACTCACCTGAGGTGACGTAACTCCACACCATGCCATGTTTTATTATTTTCATTGTGCAGATGTTTGGAATGTGAGACGCATCATGACGTGGGTGTGACATTGTGCTTGTTGTTCCATCTCTTCCTCCTTATGAGGATTGATGATGAATTGGGTGATGGCAAATTTTGGTTAGAGGGATTGTGGAGACGAATTTGGTATAGGGGAAATATGGGGAAGACGTGACATTAGCGACGAATTTGTAAAGGTGTAGATTTTGTAAATATGGGGTAAGGGCAAGGGTAGAGTAGGTGACAGGGGGGGTGACGTACGGTAGGGACGAGCTTTCTCACTTCGCTCTCCGTACGCACTTCGCCTTGCATTGCCTGTATTGATGTGTACCCTTGTGACCTTACCCCTCGCTCATCTGTCTTTTCCCCCCTTGTCTCCCACATGAGGACCTGTGCGCCACTGGGCGCCGAGGGGAGCGTGCGTGAGTCCGCCATTGTGCGCCCGAAACTCCCGGAACCAGCTGTCTGCATCGATGCACCACCTTATGGACCACATGTCTGTGGCTGAGCACCACTTATGGACCCCATGGGTTGGGGCATGGCCCCTCTGCTGGAACCGGCCATGAAGGCCCGAGATCTTGCTGGCAGACCTTGGTCACAGGGCACCGATGCCCCCCAGGTGAACCACACGTAGTCGGCCCCTGTGGGCCATAAAAAAAAAATGGACACGTTTGGGCAAGTTTTATTGCAAATAGGCCACCAGCAAAGAAGATGACAACAAACTGGAAGAAAGCAAATAGCCAGCAGAGGGAGCCGAAGAGCAAGAGACCACCAGCAGGGTTAGGGGTTGTTTGGTTATTTTTATTATTGAACTGCAGTGACTGTGCACCGATTGGTGCTTGAGGGTACATTGGTGCGTTTTTGGGTGCTTCATGGTGCATCGATGCAGGGCAGACTGTCTCCCCCCCCAAAGAACAATCACAGGTCCTGGGTTACGTTTTGTAAATAAAAGTAGAGTCATTGTAAATAATGCGCCCCCACCGTAAATGTATAGTTTGAAGAACATTCCGCAATTCGGTTAGCTGTGGGCGTGAATCTGTTAGGCAGGGTGCAATGGAGCAGTGGGAAATATTTATTTATGTTTTAAAACTGTCGCACTCAGTGTCAAGTTAAATGTAGAGGGAACTACACCTACGTGCCACACTAAGGTAAAAGTTCATAGGCCCGGGTCGTGCCTAAGGGGAGGAGGGTGCAGTGTTGTGGATATGAGAATGTTTTTTTAATTTATTGTTGTGTAGTGAATAGTTGTAAAATGTCACCCTCCTTCCTGCAATTGTTGTTGTATAAAGATCAAAGGGCGTTCCCATAGTTAATTCCATAAAGCATACACGAAGGACACCATATATCCCTGTTCAGTAGTTATATCCTTATTATGTGTATTAGTGTAAGGGTGTGTCTTCCATTAATTAAATACTCCATTGCACTGCATTAAATAAGAGTAGATCCCCTTTCCCTTCACATTCCCCTTCCAACAAATTGCCAACTGTTCCCTCCGCGACTCCATTCGCCATGTGCTCCGGCTCGGAGAAGAAGGGCGGGTCTCCACCTCGTCATAGAGGGGAGGAGGGAGCCAGCCCCGAACAACCAACCAAGCACGAGGGGTTTGGTTTGAGAGGGCGGAGGAAGAGCGATCGGGGAGGTTCGAAAAGGTTCAAGGGTGGGGCTATATATAACCCATGGGAAACGCCCCCACCTCAGATGAGTTCGGAGAAGTGCGAGAGAAGCGCGGGGAAGCCTTGACAGAAGTGCGAAACAAGAAGCGCGGGGAAGCCTTTGACAGAAGTGCGAAGTAAGAAGTGCAACGAAAGAGTTGCGCCCCACCAGTAGTTTTGGCTCCACCAGCAGTTGACTCCACCAGGCCGCTTCGACCCGTTACCCCACGGGAACCAGATTGCGGTGGCATCGGTGGCCGTCGAGGTCCAGCCCGACGTCCCGTGCGGAATCAAGCCCGAACCATCTGCCCCAGCTGAACCTTCCCATTCCTCCTTCCAGCATTCATTCCTGCCATTCTATCCTTCTTGTGTACGTGAGTTTGTTTTGTTTGTCTTGTCCCTGGGTTAAGTTAAGCCTGTTTAGTTAAGCTAGTATTTTCCCTGTGTCACCTGCTTTTTCCATTTTCCCTGTATATAACCTTGACTGCTCCTTTTGCTTTAGTGTGTGTAAATAATAAATCCTGTTATTCTTCTGTATGTCTTCTTCTTCCTCTTTACATTCGGTCACTTTAGAGGTTTCCATATTGAATATCTGTGGCGCGATTCGGCCAACGTTCAGGAATCGGGTTAGTTGGGGTAACTGTTCGGGCGCGGCGGCCATCCGCTCGGCAAATAACATCCTAGCCATGTCCGTAACAATATATATATATATATATATATATATATATATATATATATATATATATATACAGTGGAACCTCTAAATCCGAATTTAATTCGTTCCAGCGGCAGTTCGGATTGGGAAAAGTTCGGAATTAGAAACTATTTTCCTCATAAGAAATAATGGAAAGTGAATTAATCCGTTCCTGGACCCCAAAAACCCATTATCAAGACACTGTTAACTGCAAATACACATGATTCAAGGTAAAATAAGATGAGTAAATGCCCTAAATATCAACTAATAATAATAATAAAAACAAGAAGTAAATGTACTAACATGAAAATAACTGCATTTACCTTCGTGGAGAGTTCTGATGGTGCATGTGGAGGCTGGAGAGGAGGAAGGAGGGAGAGGGTTTTATTGCTTGGAAGGTGAGGCACCTTCCAAGCTAACATCAGATGACTTGACTTACGGTGTTTGCTCTCTTTGTCTCTTAACACCACTTGTAGAGGGTTGGGGCTCACTAGGCTTGCTTTCTTTAGAGAACCACCTCTCCAAAGTTGCCTGGTGTTGGCGACTTTTCTTAATTTTTCTGAAGTGGTCAATCACATCGTCACTGAACAAGTTAATGCTCCTGTTAACCACTGCTTTATTAGGGGCCACTTTTCAACAATGGCCTGTGTTTTAGACCAATGGAAGCACAGTTCTCTAATTTCAGCACTGGAAATATGAACGACGCTCGCGGCGGGAAATATGAACGACGCTAACGCTATGTTGGCGGTTCGGTTATAGAAATACATTCGGAATTAGGGACAAAATTTTCTCGAATTTACGGTTCGGAATTAGAGTAGTTCGAGATGAGGGGCGTTCGGAATTAGGGGTCACTACTGTATATATATATATATATATATATATATATATAGATAGATAGATAGATACATACACACACACACACACACACACACACACACACACACACACACACACACACACACACACACACACACAGAGGAGCTCTTTGAATTATATAAACTAGGGCATTGCCCGTACTATATCTATATCTAAAATTATATCCCCCCCCTCTATTTACATGAAATGGTTTGGTCCAAAGCGAACGGCTTGTGAGTACGGTGACAATCCCCCCCCTCTATTTACATGCAATGGTTTGGTCCAAAGCGAACGGCTTCCGGAGTTTGGTAAAGAAATCGCCATCGCGTGCACAAACGCGCAGGAAAGCGAATGAATCGCAAATTCGGTTTTATTAGTTTTAAAACATAGTTTAACGCCAACATAGTTTGCAAACGTGAAATAAATGAATACGCTCTCAAATGTGCCATCCGAGGCAGAGTGTGTCCTCCACGTTCGGCACACGCGATCGTTCGCTGCTCTCTGATTGGTTGAATCGTTTTTTGGACATAGCTCGGTAAGTAATTGTCCGATTAATATGAAACCTTGAAAAGGCACATCCTCGGGTCCCCAGCAATATACCTGGCAAGTTAAAAGTATATCGGACCCGTGGTTGTCGAGAAACAGCGGTCACAGACAAACAGACGTACAGACGTACAGACGTACAAACGTACAAACGTACAAACAGAGATTACTGGAATTATAGATAGATATATGTTTTTATATTATATTTTGTTGCTTTAGGATAACAACATGTGTATGTGTATATATAATATATCACACACACACAGACACACACACACACACACACACACACACACACACACACACACACACACACACACACACACACATACACACACACAGACACACACACACACACACACACACACACTCACATAATGTTATCCTGGAGCTTCCAATATTTACTAATGAAAAAGGATGTCAGCCTTTCAAACTACTGCTTAATTTGACAGTTATTCTGTATGTTTATGTATCTCCACTGAGTGTCGTTCTCGTTTGTACAAATGTTCATGTTCCACTCTACTGTAACCATACAGATAATAAACTGAACTGAATAAAGAATAAAGAAGATCATTCAGTCCATTTTTGCAATGTAAAGAATTGTGCTGTCATGGTTGTACATTTGTTAAAGCAGCGTTAGATTGTTTCATGCAAGAGGGTGAAAGCACATTCTCTAGGTGTTTGCACATGCAAACATGTGTTCACAAACAACAAACAAGCACAGAATAAACCAATGCATGAAGCCAGTGCCTTTCTTCCTTTCCACTTTAAACTAAACCCGAAAAATAACGTCCATATTTGATTTTTGCAACTAAAAAAGGAGATACTCTGCCATGGTATTGGTTTTAAAGTCGTATACATAAACGCTTCTTGTGATTATTTTCATTTCAATCAAGTCACGACAAAGTAAAACTGCTTTGCTCCATTTACCTTGTGAAATGGGAAAAAGTCCAAAGTAGAGATAAGTTAATTTTATCAGTAAATATGTAATTAATAAATGATGAAACCGTTATCAAGTATTTTGATAACCATAGCAATGGGCATATTGTATAAATATATCCATTGTTATAGTTATAAGAAATATCAGAAACGCTAAATACGTTTGGGGTGCCTTATTTGCAATATATATAACCGGAAATGTAATGAGTTATGGACATAGCTTCAGGACGAAAGGGATGTAGCTTCCGGATATATATATATATATACAGTTGTGGCCAAAAATATCGGCACCGTTGCACTTTTTTCAAATAACTCACAATTTACTAAAAAATAAGTTGAAATTGAGAAAAGTATTTGGTCTCTGCAATTCTTTATTTCACTGTTAATATAACAGAACCTTTGTTTTTGATTCAGAACTTAATATATCCTTTTAAATCAGAAAATAAAAAGAAATGTCATTGACAAATTTATTGCCACCCTCAACTTAATATTTGGTAGCATCGGTTGGGTGTCTGACACATTAACCGTCAATGTACATCTGCTCAGAAAAGCATTTGGACAAAATAACTACACTCAAGCGCTTCCTATCGCCATGAATGAGTTTCCTACACCTCTCTACTGGCAGTTTGACCCACACTTTTTGTGCAAACTGCTCCAGTTCTCCCAGATTTGAAGGGTGCCTTCTCCTAACTGCTGTTTTCAGATCTTCCCACAGGTGTTCAATGGGATTTAGATTTGGACTCATTGCTGGCCACTTCAGAACAGTCCAGAGTTTTGTCTTGAACCATTTCTGGGTGCATATTGAAGTGTGTTTGGGGACATTGTCCTGCTGCAAGACCCATGACCTTCGACGGAGACCCAGCTTTCTGACACTGGGTTGAACATTGCGCTCCAAAATGCCTTGGTAATCTCCTGATTTCATGATGCCATGCACACATCCAAGGCACCCAGTGCCAGAGGCAGCACAGCAACCTCAAAACATCACTAAACCTCCAGGAGATTACAGGAGGATTACCAAGGCAGCACAGCAACCCTCGACAACCTACAGTCAAACATGGAGGAGGTTTAGTGATGTTTTGAGGTTGCTGTGCTGCCTCTGGCACTGGGTGCCTTGGATGTGTGCATGGCATCATGAAATCAGGAGATTACCAAGGCAGCACAGCAACCTCAAAACCTCCTCCATGTTTGACTGTAGGGAAGGTGTTCTTTTCTTTGAAGGCTTCATTTTGTTTTCTGTAAACATTGAGATGATGTGCTTTTCCAAAAAGCTCTGATTTGGTCTCATCTGCCCACAGGACATTCTCCCAGAAAGATTTTGGCTTGTTCATGTACGTTTTGGCAAACTTCAGTCAGGCTTTCTTATGTCTCTCTCTCAGTAGTGGTATCTTCCTGGGTCTCCTACCATAGAACCCCCTTTCATTGAGTTGGTGACAGATGATGCGAGTTGAAACTGTCATACCTTGTTTCTGAGGGTCAGCTTGAATCAGTTTGGCAGTTGATTGAGGTGCTTTCTCCACCATTCGAACAATCCTTCGCTGCAGTCTTTGATCAGGTTTTCTCTTGTGGTCATGTCCAGGGAGGTTGGCTGCAGTGCCATGGGCCTTAAACCTCCTGATAGCATTGCGTATGGTGGACCCAGGAACATCAAGGTCTCTGGAGATGGACTTGTAGCCTTGAGATTGCCCATGCTTGGCTACAATCTTGTGTCTGACCTCCTCAGACAATTCTCTGGTTTTCTTTCTTTTCTCCATGCTCATTGCGGTACACACGGTGACACAGAACAGCAGAATGACTCCTTCTCACTGTTCAAACTGGTTGAATGAGTGATTTTTATATTGCAGACACCTGCAACTCACCTCACCATATTGCAGGCACCTCACAACTACTTTTGCTCGTGTATTTATATATTATCTGTTCTATAAATTGTGCAGGGCCCATTGAAGACTTAAATAACCCCCCCTAACCCCTCCAAAATGCCCAAAAACAGATCATGTGATGCATGTTGTAAATGATGTATCGTAAAAAGCATTTTTATATTTCTTACTAGTTAGAGTGCCTATATATGTCTACTTCGATATTGAAACATTAAAAAAAACTTTGGTGTATCTGGACCATTGCGAGTATCTCATTTGTGTAACTTTTGAACACCCCTCATATCATGGCACAGCCGTCAGCAGGACCAGGTCAATTAATTGTTTTGAGGAAAAAATTGCTAATTTAAAGAAAAATCAGCGGGAGGGACTTTCCACTCTTCAAATATCCATGCTTATTGTTGAGTCCACATGGGCCTGTTCGGAGCAGTGTGGTTAATGTACATCTCAGGGAAATGCAATATGTAAGTTATATTCTTGGAATGAATAAGGAATCAGGTAATCCATGCAGCCAAGAAGGCCTTGTGTGGACAACCTGCCTCGAATAAAGAGCACAGTACACAATGGAAGTGATTCTCATGCTACAGTCACCAATACCTGACATGTTACCTTTCACTACCTATTGGACACCATCACGTCTTTAAAATGCAACTCTTATGTCTGTTTCATTTAGCATCTTTCGATCACGGAAAGCATTTAACCCTTCGTAAGCCACCATGAATTGTAACATAGTCCCATTCAGTGGTGACGTCACTACAAAACATATTTGCTCTGAAGAATATCTTAATCGGCTTATTGAAATATAAATCATGTAATAAAGTTCAAATTTGACTTTGAAAATCGAAAAATGTCGCTTTGCAATTCAGCCTCTGCTGTTCAGAGGGTTTATCGGTCCTAACTGTATCATGTAATACAATTATATCATGGAAATGGATAATTTCACAAGACACAAATTATGGAGATCAGACAAGGCAACCCAAAAGCAGTTAGACCAATGGTTAGTATTGAAAACGGCTTTCAATGCAAAGCACATGGGTGTTCAAGGCTTGAGGAATAAAGATGGGTGATCCATTGTACATGTGGAGTGATTTTAGTTGAAGCCAAAAGTTAAGGGAAAATAGGTGGCTGCATGTGTATTAAAATTCAGGACTAGTTGTACGCTAATCATTTTATAAATACATAAATATCCTCTGCCTGGACAAAAAGTACTTCCCAGGGCAGCGCAATTGTTTCCTGGTCTCTACGGTACTTTTAAAGTAAGAAATAAGAGAGGAAAGGCACTCGGCGTCATTAAGGTACACCCTGAAATCACAAAACAAGACCAGATGCAGAACACTTGGCAAAGACATGAAAGGCTCAGTGAGGTGGGATTAGTATTAGAGCATCACATGATGTATCCTTAGGCCGACATAGTGGTGAATAGTGTGCATTATTGGGGATAGCGGTGACATTGATACAAATATTTTTGCAACTCGGAAGCAAAGCAAAGTGAAGGGTAAACGGGGAAGATAAGCAGCAATGCTGAAGGTACATTATGTTTGCTTGCAAAAAGAGACCGCACGTGATGTTCACGCGTGTTTTTGCGCAATACACCGAGCTTGCGTTGCCATCGGGATCGGTTTGATCCATCGATTGCTTGACGTGTTGATCAAAGCACACAAATCTCCACTTAATTCGCAACAGCAAGCCACAAAATCTGCAGCAATATCACAGGGTGGGACTAGCGATTAGATGGCATTGGTATAATTTGAACCAAATCGTGCTTCACACTTCCTCGGGATGATGTCCGTACGGCTGAGCAACTTTTATCCGAAACAAGGGAGTAATTGCCTCCCACAATGGTGAAGCGCCAATTATAATGAAGACTTCCGCTGATCATCCTGGTCGTGTTTCACCCAAGTAGAAAGGACAAACAACACTCAAAGCAATTGACAATGTAACTCATGAGATGTATTTGGCGGATGCGACGGATTGAAAATTACAGAACTTACAAGTGCATCGAGCAAAAACATTACATTTCCTGTTCATGCAACTACTTGTTAGGTCCATATAAGCCCATGCATGTAGCGAACGCGACGTAACGATGAACCGAATGAGGGACTCATAGAGGTCAAGAAAAAACAAGTATAAAAATATTGATTTTCATTCATTCTCTTATCAAATCAAGAGCGAAGAAAACTGCCAATGAATGAATGAATGAATGATCGTTTTTAAGGCCATTTTCCCCGCTGGAGCGGGGGTTAGCCTTGCGGGTCCCATGACAATCATGGTTCCCTGTTTGAGGCAGTGTTTTTATGGCCGGATGCCCTTCCTGACGCCAACCCTTGGTCACGCTCCTACGATGCGTAGGGATACAGTGTACCTATTCTGAATCGGGGTACACACCGTGATCATTCATCTCAGCAAGCTGGTACTCAATTTGCCGACCTCGGAAGGATGACAGGCTGAGTCAACCCCCCTGGCGTTAATTCAGCGATCGATCGGGATTCGAACCCCAGGATCCTAGGATCCCAAGCCGGCACCCCAACCGCTAAGCCAACACCAGGCCAATGTGAAACCAATTTTGTACTTTGTCAAGTCCCTCAATCTTTTATCTCACAAATGGGTTGTTGATCGATTCACGAAGATGAGGTTTTAGTAAGAAAAGGCAAACGTTATAAATATTCTTCCCTGTTACAGCTTTCCACAATTACCTGGATGTCCAAATGTAAAATCAAGGAGCCAGTGAGACAATGCTGTCTCGATGAAATATCTGGAACGTAGACCTGTTTGTACAGCCATGCAAAAGCCCCCCCTGCCCCCCTCCACACAACCCGCTCCCCACCGTCCTCCGCAGTCCTACCCAGAACCATTTAGTGAATCGTTTTCCTGGTCCTGCCAAACGCTTTGCTTTCAAACTGATGGGAGGTGGTTACTAAGGTAAGTGGTTAAATTTGTCATGAAAATATTTCCGTGACACTTAAAGCATTGAGTGTGTGAACAAATCAACCCGGAAACCTTAAAGATTGATAGGCAACATGAGATCTCCTTAATAATACTCCTGAAATTGAATACATTTATCTTCCTTCCAAATGTAACTCATTGCTGTAAATAATACAAAAAAAAAAGAATCAGAACTTCACTGGTCAGGTATCATGGTGGTTTATTGAACCATCAAAGAGTGAAGCACACGAATGTGATTCAGAAAGGAAATCGAGAGGAAAACAAAATGACTGGCCATCAGGCCAATGCAAGGCCTAGGCCTAGCAAAGGCTTTAAGGGCCTCACACAGCATGCCAAATCGGTGTCACACGTTAAGGACACGCGCAGATAACCCGTTGTGCCATTTCCGCAGCTTCTTAACTTTGGGACTATTTCTCTCGGATTCGAAAAGCTCCCTAGGGCAGTGTGCAGGTGCAAGGTAGGCACAGGACAGGGCAGGGAAGATCGGATTGATAGAGAAGCATGCAGACAATATAAACAGACATGCAGACAAGATGTGCAGGCCCACAGACATGGATCCAACAACAGACGTAGATCGATGGGGATGGAAACAAAGGCAGGACAGGCACAAGAGACAAGGAAAGAATAGTTAGCAGGAAAGCCAGGAATAAGCAGTTTGTATCGATCTCGGAAGAGCTCACTGTTATAACCCGATATGAGAATTTTTTCAGATAACAACACATGCTTTCAACCGGATGGTCATAGCAAAAAAGGAGATAAAGTCATCTCACCTGGCCTTAGTCAAAGCTTCTTCATCAGGATCTTGCACTGAGGGGGGTGTAAAGTAGGACAAATGCTCGCTCTGTTGGCATCTTGGCAAATGAATGTGCAAAGACAATGAATTTTGCTTGTTTTTCTGCAATATATTTTTGCATTCATTCATTTTGTATGCAGCCGGACACTATTTGATCTCTCAGGTCCACCGACTAATGCCGGCAGACAGGATGCCCAGTTTAATGTCCATCCTCAGGACGGCACACACCCTGCCTGTGAAACACTGAGATAACAGTTGATTCATCCCAATGAATGGGTCAAGATTCAAACCCAGGCTAGACAGCTTAGTGGTGAGTGTGCGTACCAGCACCACGGTTCAGATAAGATCAATGGAGCACCTAAAACGATCTGAAAACACTGCAATGCCAAGATTTTAACCTCCTGAGGCTAGTCTGCTCATGCAGATGGCTTTATGAAAATGAGGACATTTATGGCTGCCCTAGTTGGTGAACGATTCAATCAGCAGCAAAGCAATAACCACAAAGCTTTCATAAGCACAAAGATAAAGTATAAATGGTGTTTAACAAAGACATACGGTATTCGGTGCCAGTTAGATGAGCAAGAATCTGGAAAGAGCGAGACTGAGCGGTGCCAGATCGCTGCATCCAGTCATTGACGTCTTCACCCATCTGGCGCTTCGTGTCGCTCTTTACCACGGCCTGGTAAACTTTTGATGTTGTATCCACAGCACACTCCTTCACTTGGATGCTGGAGGGGGTTGAAATAATTGCAGAAGCATAAGATCAGTGAGTGCAGATTATATGGTGGATTGGTAATCATTTAGACAAAGAAAGGCCGCAAATCGAATATGATCAATTGGATAGCTATGTTGCCATGGCTGGTGATTGCATCTTTGTAAACCTGCAAATGCTTCATTTTTCTTCTATCCATAAGAGTTCACCAATGGTATTTTTGAACGAAATCATCATGATGATACTGAATATATGCATGTGGAGCATTCAAAAAAATTATGTGAATTAGATACTCACAACAGTCCTAAAAGTATTGCGAGGTGTACTGTGTATATATATATATATATATATATATATCCATCCTGGTGTTGGCTTAGCGGTCAGGGTGCCGGCTTGGGATCCTAGGATCCTGGGTTCGAATCCTGGTCGATCGCTGAATGATCGCTGAATTAACGCCAGGGGGGTTGACTCAGCCTGTCATCCTTCCGAGGTCGGCAAATTGAGTACCAGCTTGCTGGGATGAATGATCACGGTGTGTACCCCGGCTTAGAATAGGTACACCGTATCCCTGCGCATCGTAAGAGGCGACCAAGGGAAGGGCATCCGGCCATAAAAAACATTGCCTCAAACAGGGAACCATGATTGTCATGGGGCCCGCAAGGCTAACCCCCGCCCTGGTGGGGAAAATGGCCTTAAAACGATCATTCATTCATTCATTCATATATATATATATATATATCTCCACACGAGTAAATATGAGAAAAAAATAAAAGATAATAATACAGTATATATTATACATGTACGAGTATATATGTAGAAAAAAATAAGACAAGAATACAGTATATATATATATGTATATATATATATATATACGTATATGTTGAAAAGGATAGCACACTGAGCAGTTTTTTTGAATTTAAATTATTTATTAAATCACCTGACGTTTCGAGGGCAGAAGCGTTGAGTGTAGTGTGGTGGTGAAACCGTTAAGTTCCGTTGGGGACGGTTCACATCATGGCTTGGTCCAAATCCTTGCCAATCATTCATAGGGCTTCCCTGCTATTAAATTTTATTATTATTTCATTTTTTTATTTATTAATCATTTATTAATATTAATCACTAAACGTCAGGCTATTAATAAATAATTTAAATTCTTTTTAATTGCTCAGTGTGCTATCCTTTACAATATGAATCATGAGCTGCAAATATATAT
The DNA here is from genome assembly GCF_964187855.1 of Myxine glutinosa. Classification (NCBI taxonomy): domain Eukaryota; kingdom Metazoa; phylum Chordata; class Myxini; order Myxiniformes; family Myxinidae; genus Myxine; species Myxine glutinosa. Next base: position 43,147,754 of record NC_136268.1, read on the forward strand.
ATATATATATATATACCATGCCTTCAGAAGGTATTCACACGCTTTGAATTTTTTCACATTTTGTTGTGTTACAGCATGAAATTAAAATGGATGAAATTTAAAAAATATTGTCACCGATCTTCACATAATGTAAAAATTTCTGAAAAAAAAAATTCCACTTGGACATTATGGGGTATAAATTCCACTTGGACAATTCCACGGTCTGTGTAGATCAGTGACAAAAAAAATCTCAATTTAATCCGTTTTAAATTCAGGCTGTAACACAAAAATATGTGAAAAAGTCAAGGGGTGTGAATACTTTCTGAAGGCACTGTATTGGGAAATAAAAATCCTTTGTATGTCTTGGCCCATCGACAGCACTGTATTATGTTCAGGTAACGTATTGAATGCCCCTCGTATATGTAAACACTTCTTGGAAATATTTGTGGGTAGAGAACAAGATTTTAATAAGAAACGATAGAGATGCATCGCAAGATAATTTTTCTTCATGTTGAATGCGAACCAGCTGTTCTTAAAGTCAACTCAAACCACCTGGTCTGAATCCGTAAGCTACCTGGCGGCACAAATTCAGTTGCTCTACAAATCTACGGCATGTCACGGTCGAGTCACGTCTGATTTCCGATAAAATTTGAAAAGACAAATATTGTTTGATGCAACGTGAGATTGTTAAACATTGTTTCACAAATCGTTGTTGTTTGTTTGTTTGTTTGTTTGTTGCTTTTGAGGCCTAATTGAGGGCCAATCTTTCAAATGTAAGCACACCATGAATATGCAAATAAGTTTACCAATCTCAAATCGAGAATTATTGGTGCGGTGAAATATAAATAACATTCTTCAGCTTTCAATAAACCGGAACATGATCTACTATACTATAGATCGTTAAGATTTGGACAACCTTGAGATGTAGGGACTCCAAATTTGACTCTTCATCTATCTATAATTCCAGTAATCTCTGTGTGTATGTATGCCAGGAGTATGTACTATAGATCGTTAAGATTTGGACAACCTTGAGATGTAGGGACTCCAAATTGGACTCTTCATCTATCTATAATGCCAGTAATCTCTGTGTGTCTGTCTGTGACCGCTGTTTCTCGACAACCACGGGTCCGATATACTTGAAACTTGCCAGGTATATTGCTGGGGACCCGAGGATGTGCCTTTTCAAGGTTTCATATTAATCGGACAAGTAGTTAGCGAGCTATGTCCAAAAAACGATTCAACCAATCAGAGAGCAGCGAGCTATCACGTGTGCCGAACGTGGTGAACAGACTCTGCCTCGGACGGCACATTTGAGAGCGTATTCATTTATTTCACGTTGGCAAACTATGTTGCCGCTATGTTGGCGTTAAACTATGTTTTAAAACTAATTAAAACTAATTTGCGATTCTTTCGCTTTCCTGCGCGTTTGTGCACGCTATGGCGATTTCTTTACCAAACTCCGCAAGCCGTTCGCTTTGGACCAAACCATTTCATGTAAATAGAGGGGGGGGGGGAATGTCACCGTACTCGCAAGCCGTTCGCTTTGGACCAAACCATTTCATGTAAATAGAGGGGGGGGATTGTCACCGTACTCGCAAGCCGTTCGCTTTGGACCAAACCATTTCATGTAAATAGAGGGGGGGGATTGTCACCGTACTCGCAAGCCGTTCGCTTTGGCTTTGCGAATGAACCAAACCATTTCATGTAAATAGAGGGGGGGGATATAATTTTAGATATATATATAGTACGGGCATGCCCTAGTAATAAAAAAAACGATACCTTTTGGGTGGGCTCATGCCCCATCGCCCCCTGGGTAGAATCCAGCAACCCTTCCTCCGATCTCTCATTGCTGTTGCTCTTAGACTATCGTCTTTCATACTTTTGTCATCCGTCACGTGTGATAAAGGATCAAACTGTGCATTTAAACTCAGCACTTCTTTGAAGATTTCCGTGCACTTTCGATCGAAGGTGTGTGTATTTGCATTCCTCAAATGCTCAGTCACCAACTCATACACCATCCTGTGATATGCACTATATTTGTCTGATTTTGTCCAGAATGATCACTTACGTTCCGAGATCTGTATATGGGCAGTCGGATCCCATAAATACATCATACCAGTTTTTGTCTCTATCTCATTGACTTGGAACTGGTGATGTGCACCAGTACTTATTCACATTCAGCAGAAAATATATGTATAAAGGAAGAAAATTTGCATTGAAATATTTACATTAATTTACCTGTTATGTATCATCATGCCAAAAAAGTAAGCAAGCAATACTCACTTCTCACCACTGGGGAAGGAGAACGTTTGTGTTCCATTGTGAGCAAATATATATGGATTTGTAAAATACATATACATGAATTGGGAGTGAGGGAAAGAAAAACAAATACTGTATTAACATCCATTTTCTAATATCCTTTAATCTGAATCCTCAGGCTTCAGGGCCATCTATTTATTACGTACATAAATATTGTGGAAATTTCAACTCTCTCCCATCACTCCAACCTTGTGCTCGGAATAAGTATATTGTTTGATCGGAAGCCTTGCAGCTCCATACTATTCATTTGCACACAGGCTTCATTTCCGGTGTGATGCAAAGTCGTGTTACGTTGAGAAACTATTTGAAGAGCATGCGGGATAAAAGTACGCAGCAAAGATTCGAGTTGTGAACTGAAAGGCCAAGATGTATATTTCCAAGCAATCTGATCTGATGGCCCAGATTTTGCAATTTTGCGATTTTGTGGCAATCATGACTCCTTGTTTCAAAATTGAAGTAAAACAAGACCGAAAGTCTGACAGTCGCGTAGCCGGGCTTGTTTGATACTTTAGTTGAAGAGGCAGTATGACCTGGTGGAGGTACCAGTTAGAAAATAGTATCAACTAGCCGAAACCCGTGGAACGTCCACGGAAGGGAGGATGTGGTGTATGGATAGAGTGTACCATTATGGATGGCATAGGGGATTTGCTTGTCGAGGTTAGCGTACACCGCGATCGACGACACCGGCACAAATGCATGCGCTGGATTGTCCACTCAGTGGACGGCTTGCTTTCGCCTTCGCCTGTCCAATCAGCGGACGGCTTGCTTCGCCTTCACCCAGAAGACGCCAATAAGATGACGTCGTATCGGCAGTTAATCGGATGCTTTTGGGCCCCAACGTCGGCTAATTCAGGTTTTTCGAGTATGGCTGTACGTGATAAACAAAGAGCGCGGTTCATAGATCGTAAATCCATTCGTGCCGTGGGCATCGGTTCACTGGGTGCGGCGTAAAAGGGACAACAAAGTCGAGTCCTTACGCTATTATTATATAGATATTAAATTATTTTTAAGTACTCTAAGTCTCCAAGCTGTCACCATGAAAGTGAAGAGATTGCATTGAGACCCTTGTTGATTCTATGTGTTGGTCAGTTAGTCAACGCTATCAAAGTTACCTCAGCACCATCCCAACACACACCACTGTGTGTGTTATGGAAGGAGGTGTTTTACAGCGGCCGGAGTGCAAATCCTGCCACCAACCTCCTTGAGAGAGGACCCAGTGAGTTGGTACTCATTTTGCCGACCTCGGAAGGATGACAGGCTGAGTCAACCACACCTGGTGTTAATTCAACAGCTGAACGGGATTAAAACTCAGGACCCTAGGATCCCAAGCCCTGCACCCTAACCAATAAACCAATAACGGGCTTAGGGTGGTTGGAGGTAGTCATAAGAAATGCTTCAATGTTTGAAGAGCCCTTAATCAAAGTGTTAATTATATATGATCTGGGGAGCATACTCCCCCACCTCCCCCCATCATATATCATCACCCTGTCGTCATAATTTCAGTTTCCCCCAATCATCAAGTGTGATAATTTGCCCCAACCAGGTATATGACATAATAAAGGAACGTTCCCTAAAGAGGGTTGAAAGAATCATAACTGACAAAGCAAATGGCATTACATTGTACCTTTCAGAAGTGTAATTGTCGGTTATAAAACTCACCCAAAATGTAGGATAAACATGTGAGGGACATACATACATACGGAGAGACAAATGCTGTAAACACAGAATCCAAACATCTACGCCGTAAAAAAAATCGTTTGTTTAATCATAAATTTGCCAGTTCTAAAAGCCTCTTTGCGAGTTGAAGAAGAGGAAGAAGCGCTAATGTATGGTTTATTAACTCAGCAGTTTGAACGGAAACATTTATTATTCTATGACAGTAGAAACCCTTTAGGACACGAACGATCATACAAAATTATATATACAGTCGTGATATTTTGCGAAGTGTTACGTGGTCCTCCCGGTAACTACCTGGTCTTGGTGACCCCCGACCGTGGGAGGAACCACGCCAGAAAGATATATGATTTATACGCTTTCGTAATGCAATCAATATGAAAGACACAAACAATTCAGGTCAATAAGCAACCCCACACCAAGGATCCGGATTAATTACTAATATATTCTCAATCCATCAACAACAATCAACAATCAATCAACAATATTACTAAGATGGCCATCTCATATATTTTCCCTCCTGCCCCCACTCATGACCCTCAATAGTCACTGCCCCTCACAATGTCTCTGGGCCCCTCCAGACCAAGGGGAAGGTCGACTTCTCCGCACACGGGCGGTTGAACGGACCCCTGGCTGGCGTACTCCAACCGTGCACGTTCCGTACCGGGAACGGCTGTTGTAGCGGACACCTCCTCGGCAGCCCACCGAGGTCGGTGCTCGTGATCGCGGCTTCGGGGCTCGCAAAGCGCGCGAGGCCCAAGGCGCCTCCCGTACGCGTCCTTGTAGACGTTGAGGCGAACTGTGCCGGACGCTTGGTTCCGTGCAGGAACCCACGGCAACTTGACGCGTAACCGGTAATTACCCCACGCAGGTAACTCCTCTCGCCAGACGGGCTTTGCAAACTCAGCGTTCCCAAAGCAGATCAATATCGACACCGCTCGCGTCGGAGCTGGGTGAGGAGCAGAAGATGGCCGCTTTTCTCCCGGACCTCGTGTCTTCTTTTTTCTCTTCCGGTTCACGATCCCGTTTCTCGCTTCGTTTTTACCAGAAGGGTTCCTAACCCTTTTAACCACAACAACCTTTAATAGAATATACATTCATAAGAAATGACCTGAATCGTAATCCCCATAAACCCGGAATTCGTAACACTCCCCCCCTTCAAGAAAGAAAGTTTGAACCCAGCGAAAACTTTCTGTGCCAGCCAACTTTGATAAACAAACCGGATAACGCACACCCCAAATCATCAGTTCCCCCTGGGCACAATTATCGCATCTCAAAAATAAAGCAACAAACTTTCACCAAAACCCCCCAGAGATTCCAAAGGTAATTCCCTCTAGACCAAGCGTCAACAACTTCAAGTTGCTCTTGGATGGAGGCCCAGCTGAGTACTCACTACATGGACGCCTTAAGGAATGTGGGGTTCACGGTTAGTCCGGGGAGGAAAGTTCATTACATGGACGCCTTTAAGAACGTGGAGTTCACGGTTAGTCCGTGCAGGAACGTTCCCTACTGGGACACCTTTTAAGAACGTGGCGTTCACGGTTAGCCCGTGTAGGAGCCCAGGCTCGGCGGCTCCGCCGTATATAGAGTGCTTCAACTTCTCCAGACTCCTAACAGTTACGGTGGGACCCCTTGTCCCAGCAGTCACCTGACTGGCGGTCTCCTTCTCGGCCAGTCCTCTGCCAATCATTCTTTCGGGAGATGCCGTAACTCTGGGAGCCTCCATAGTAATATCGGCTGCTGCCAACACCAAAACTACCGCCAAGTGGTCCTCTTCTGTAGACCTCTCGACGCCTACGAAATGCCTTCCCTACTGTTATGGTCCGACCCTCCAAATCCTTACCATTCCAATTCTTCTCTGCCTCCCTGGCATCTTTTGTGCTTGCAAACGTGACAAAGCCGAACCCTCTTGACCGTTGCGTTTCCCTGTCTTTTACCACCCGCACTTCCACCAGCGGCCCATATCTGTTGAAGACAGAGGTCAGAACTTCTTCCTCTGTGTTGAAGTTCAGTCCCCCTACAAATAACTTGGTACTTTTGTCGCCATCCCGAGCTGGGGTGGTGTTATTTCCCCTGCGGTGCTCTTTACCCACCCTCGGGTTACCATAAATTTGCCCCCCGGCCAAATCATTCCCGATAATCACAGATACTCCCTCTACAGGAAGCGTGGCTTGTAAACCGACGGTGACCGGTCCTGACACCAAATCGGATTCCAAATCGATGATATGAAGTGGGGCACTAACACAGCCACCGATCCCTTGTAACCGAACACTATCACCAGTTGCGGTACTCTTTGACAATGGCAAAATGCCTTCAAGCATTAAGGATTGATGGGCTCCTGTGTCCCTCAATACCCTAACAGGTCTTGGGTTAGTCAAGTCTCCCTCGAGTGAGACCAACCCCTCATAAATAAATGGTTGGTAACTCTTCTGTGGGCGATTTCTTACGCTTGCCATCGCATTCGGAGTTGTAATAGTCGGACTCCGCTCTTGGTTTTCCCTTTTCATGAGGTAACAACTGGACATCAAGTGTCCAGGTTTCTTGCAAAAAGCGCAAGTAGGCCCAGAGGAAAAACTCGTGGTCTGCCTCGGGCCCCCCGGAAAATAAGTTTGTCTTGGGCCCGTCGCCCTCTGATTTCGAACAGTTCGGGTATCAGCGTTGTCCCCATAATCATCTCGAGGCCGCCGCCATGTATTGTCGTTCTCCGCACCTGCTGTTCCACAACTCCCCTGTGGAAATCTCGGCGAGGAGTTAGGTTCGTGGACCCCTATCCGGTGTGTTAAGGCATAATCATCTGCCATGGTGGCTGCGTCCCACAACTTCGGTACTTTCTTTTCCTGCAGGTACACTTTGATGTCCTCGTGGACACACTGTTGAAATTCCTCCACCAGGATCAAGTCACGCAATGCTTAGAAGTCGTTCCCGACTCCTTTTGACTCACACTACCGATCAAACATGTTTTCTTTCACTCTGGCAAACTCCACATGGGTCTCACTCTCCCTCTTCCTGGCATTCCTGAATTTTTGCCGGTAAGCTTCAGGAACCAACTCATACGCTTTGAGAATGTGCTTCTTCAATACCTCATAATCTGCACATTGGTCCATTGGTAGCGCCGAATAAATCTCTTGAGCTTTACCCACCAGCACACTTTGCACTAGTATGGTCCAGGCCTCCTCCGGCCAGTTTAACTGTCGAGCCACTTTCTCAAAGTGTGGAAAAAATTTAGCGACTTCCCTTTCACTGAAGGGTGGAACCAGCCTCACATGTCTGCCCACATCCCAGGTTTTCTGGCTAGGTGTCGGCCCAGTCAGCAAGGGTGGCACCTCTCCCCGTTCTCTCATTAACTCCAGCTCCTTGAATTTAATTTCTTGCTGAAGCGCCATGTCACGTTCCTTTAATTCCCTTTCGGCTTTTCTCTCCTCTGCTTCGAGATCCCTTGCAGCTCTCCTCTCCTCTGGTTTTCTCCCTTCTAACCTTTCCTGGAGTTCTCGTTCCACTCTCCTTTCCTCTGCTTGTTTCTCTTCTCTCCTCTCTTCTGCTTTCCTTTCCTCTGTTTTCATCCTTTCTAACCTTTCCTGGAGTTCTTGTTCCACTCTCCTTTCCTCTTCTGATCTTTCCTTTTCTGCTTTCCTTTCTTCTTCTGCTCTTTCCTTTTCTGCTTTCCTTTCTTCTTCTTTGATCCGTTCCTGGCTCCGTAATTGCAACTCCATTTTCCGGAGTTCCACGTCTTCTGGTTCTTCGGGTAGCCACTCCCAGGCTAACTCGTCCCATGTTCCTAATCCCACCATAGACTGTATCACCGCAGTCTGCAACTCTGCCTTCTTCAAATTAGTTCGGACCTCCAAGTTAAAATGTTTGGCCAATTTCAAGAGGTCCGACTTTAGTCACGCTCGGAACTGTGCCTCACTCGGGGTTACCGCAAAGTTCTGTGCCACAAACGCCATGGTGCCTATCGTTAACACCTGTTAACCTTCACCCAAGACTTTACCATAATTTCCCAAAAATTTACCAATTAATACTTAATTAATAAATTTTAATTAATAAAAATATTATTTTATTATTTTATACAATTTTATATCCCGGAATTCAATTGGACGAGCCCCCAATTCTGTTACGTGGTCCTCCCGGTAACTACCTGGTCTTGGTGACCCCCGGACCGTGGGAGGAACCACGCCAGAAAGATATATGATTTATACGCTTTCGTAATGCAATCAATATGAAAGACACAAACAATTCAGGTCAATAAGCAACCCCACACCAAGGATCCGGATTAATTACTAATATATTCTCAATCCATCAACAACAATCAACAATCAATCAACAATATTACTAAGATGGCCATCTCATATATTTTCCCCCCTGGCCCCACTCACGACCCTCAATAGTCACTGTCCCTCACAATGTCTCTGGGCCCCTCCAGACCAAGGGGAAGGTCGACTTCTCCGCATACGGGCGGTTGAACGGACCCCTGACTGGCGTACTCCAACCGTGCACGTTCCGTACCGGGAACGGCTGTTGTAGCGGACACCTCCTCGGCAGCCCACCGAGGTCGGTGCTCGTGATCGCGGCTTCGGGGCTCGCAAAGCGCGCGAGGCCCAAGGCGCCTCCC
>NC_136268.1:43161334-43168834 GCF_964187855.1 Myxine glutinosa
ATGATGATGATGATTATGATGATGATGATGATGATGATGATGATGATGCTGCACTTTGATATCTGGAAGACATGTGGACTATTCACCTATTACACCCCAATTTTCCTTCAAACTCCTGTCTGCATCTGCTTTAGTTATATTAATGCCAAGCAGGTGGTATGGTATGTGCAAGTTATGTTTTCAAAGATATAAAATCATAACATACCTGGATTTCCATGAAATACCAGGCATTTGTAGAAGTAAAGTTTGAAAAGTTTGAAACCTTCTACAATGTGTCATGTTGTTTAAATTTTAATTTTATAATTCTGGAGTAACGTGCTCAAAACCTTCATCAACTTTTGTGATGAATTACATTAACCAACTCATGTTTCATAATAATTGTTGTTTTGACTTTTTTTTCAATACTGTTAACAGCTCACACACTCACTCACTTGGATGTTCCACTCTCAGTGATCTGAGGAAAGAAAAGAAGAATAAATATATTAATGGGTCCTCTTCTTCTTTTTCATACATTTGCTTTGAAACAGGTAATTTTGTTACCCCACCCAAAAAAGAAAGAGTAAACAAAACAGGAAAAAGATTTTTCATTAAATTAGGAGACCAAAAACAAGAAGGTATCACTCATGAATGCCAACATGTTGCAGAAACATGCAACTTTGTTTGAATTCATGAAAATTAATATCCTTGCACTGTTTCCTCGAGGTTTCAGAATAACTCCGATTTCCCTCCATTTCAAAAATAAAGGCACAATGGCTGCATTGATTAATCAATTGCTAAAACAAAATAGAAACAAGTACAGATACATTCAAAGTACACCTCCCCTTGCCAAATATACAAATAACATATGCTCCAGTGCGTGGCACATCGATACAGTATTGGGATGGAGAGGTGTACAAGAATTGATTTATTAATTGTAAAATTAAAATACAACAATAATTATTATCGTAAAATAATTAATTTCTTAATCAAATTGTTAATAGCATACATAAACCACAAGTGTTTAATCCAAAGGTGTAACTTTTTTTAATTAATTAAATAATTATATTGATTAATCAATAAATAAATTAATCATTTAATTGATTAATCAATAAATCAAAAATATCCTTTATAAAAACATCACTTGGTCACTGTCGTGTCCAAATATCAGCTTCCAAGCTCAAAAGGTGCATGAGATATTGCCCAGATTAGAAAGAAAATAAATAAGTGATTAATAATGAAAATAAATAAATAATAATCGTAAAATAATTAAATTATTAATTAATTGGCTCATAGCATATGTTAAAACAACACCGTTTCATCTGAATCTGTAGCTTAAAAATTAATAAATTAAGTCATTAATCGAACAAGTAAACAATTAATCAATTAATTTCTTCATCAATAAAAAATAATCAATAAAACAAAAATATCCTTTACAGCCAAATGATAATGCAGCGCCTGTAGATGGAATTGGAAAGGAGTGGTGTACAATAGCAAACTGCAATTATTGTTCACAACAATACTTTCTTAAACATTCATAAATTGTTATCATGAGTAAGTTGCAAAAATATGTTCAACCAAACTTGGAATGATTGGCAATGTGAGACATTTTTCGTAATTACTGGGATTTTTACAGGTTCTTTGTACTTATGGAGAAGTGGTTACATGCAGACAGCGACACAAGACAACACTGGACGTGAGAGCTCGGAGGTGAGTGTACATACTTCTAAGTCTAAGCTATCCCGACAGCCCTTTTCTTCTCATATATTCAGGCCCCTCCTACATGTGTATATTGTATTAAAAAAAACAAAAAAACATTGGTGTGTCTTGGACTATTGTAGTGGGGCAACTTAGCATAACAATTGTGCATTTTGTGAGGAAAGCACCAAATTTGGCACACTAGTAGACTATCCTATTATGAACAGATTTGGATATTGGGCCATCTCATGGATTTTTTTTTTCCTTTTTTTTTCTTTTTTTTTTCAAGCCATTTTCCAAAATGGCCGCTAGCGGTTACTATAATTTCACAAACCCTTACTGTACCAGTCGCTCAAAGGATAATACTAACACTAACATTGGTCTGAACATTTATTAAAAGCTGAATTAAGAAAAACATAACCTGTAGCCACCTCAAGTTTAAAGATAACCGCCATTTTTCAAGATTGCCGCTAATTATTTGTTGTACCGGACGACTATCTCACTCATAGAAATTGATCGAGTTGTCTGATTTAAATGATTTTAGTGTCAATTTGCCAATGTTAGACTATTCCAAAACATAATATTTTAAAACTTGCATGCCACTAGAAAATCAAAGATGGCCGTTTTTTTCTTCAAAATGGCCGCCACTCATGGCATCGAGTTATTCACATACTCGTGAACATCTGTTTACTGTTTGGTATGATATCAAAATTGTTCTGAATCAGTGACACAGTCTGCTCTGGTTTTCTCCTAGCCCATAGTCATAAATACTATTGCCACTTCTACTACCAGGTGCCAAGCCAATAGTGCTATGTATGTTTATCATTGGTTTTCATTCAGAATCTGTGTCTTAATTAGACTAATTAGTCCACTTCAACTTTTTTTTCTCAACCAAATCAAATTGTCACTTTCTTTGACCATTATTGGACCTTTATTAGTAAATAAACCTTCACTGTCAACCTGAATTCCTCTCCAGTAAAGCAGATATGTATCATAACAGTAACCGCTGGCGGCCATTTTGAAAAATGGCTGCCAGAGCCATCAGGGGCTGAATCTGAGATGGCCCAATATCCAGATCTTTTCATAATATGATAGTCTACTAGTGTGCCAAATTTGGTGCTTTCCTCACAAAATGCACAATTGTTATGCTATATTTAGCTTAACTGCCAGACTATTGTGAGTATCTTGTTCATATGTCATTTTGAAAGTGCGACATATTTATGGAACATGGGTGGACACAATAGATTATTGTGAACCGTGATTCTTAAACACACTATTGTGGAACATGATTTAAAAGGTGGATTATATCAAATAAAACATGATTTTGATGAGTGAAAATTTTCTCACAAGTGAACCATACCTGCTGGTGCGGAATAACAACCTGAGCCGGATCCATATGTGCAATTCCAACTAGACCAGGATGTTTGGATCTGAGGGGTGAGACAAATGCATTCAAAGTCACAAGAAGGGTGAATCCAAGCAATCTTACAAACAAGATGAGGAAGGGAATGAGGAAGGGAGGAAAGAGAAAAAGCAGTTTCAAAAACAGATTAAAGGAAAATATTTAAATTTCATACAGAGGGAAAAAAGAAGGAGCAAAAGCAGGTAAAGTTGACAGATATGTTGTGAATTGATAAAACTATTTGAAGTATTATACAGATGATAAACCTGCAGAGCCTATTTTCCATAAGAGATCGTTAATGGTTGTGTTTTTTTTGTTTTCAACATCTTTTTGTACACTTTGGCAGGACAAAGCAGGAGAGCTTCCTGAACATTTTACATCATCAATCTTTTTTTGTACACTTAGTCCTCTCTTGATAGATAGATACTCTTGATAGATACGCTTGATCGAATATTCTACAGAAGAATCACGGCAGGAGAATGTAAGGAGCCTGTACATTCACAGCTTCAGATAAATATATATTTTTTCCTTTTTCTAAAAGGTTATTTTTTGGCAATATATATATATTGTTGTGGTTTTAGAACCCACACTTGTGTAAATATGAAACTCTTGTAAATATGACATTAAAGGTTAAATGTAGCACCCCTGGTTAGTCCACAAGCAACACGTAGGCCACCATAGAACTTTAGTTATTTCATTATTATGTGTTTTTGATAAGGCCGTGTTTCCAATAGTTGAATCTGCGTTGCATCAATTAAATAAGACTAGGTCCCCAATCCAATTCCGGCCATTTTGCCAACCTCTCTCTCCCAGCGACGCCATTACGTGCCTCTGCCAGCAGCAGCCGCCTCAGCGCTCGCTCACGCCGCCATTAACCATGCGGTCAGGCCTGAGGAAAAAGGGGGCGCAACGCCAAGAAGAAGGTGTGGCCTGTCAACCAGCCGTCAAAGGCGTGGCCGGTAAGCCCTCACCAGCCAACCAGGGCTGATGTAACATCACCGACAGGCGTGGCCTTGTGGCCCGCGTAGTGATCGCGTGGCGCGCTATATAAGCACGAACGCAAAGCCCTTTCACGGACTGCGCACAAGGACTTCTTTTGATGAGAGAGCACTGGTTGGACTTGGTCGGGAGAGTGCATTGCAAAAGGACTCGTGCGAGAGCGGCGCTATTAAAGACTGATGCGGAGCACACATTTGGAAGAGGACTCACTCGCTGGCACTGATAAGAGGACTTTGAGAGGGAGAGCGTTTGGCACGAACGTACAGTTATTACGTACGAACCATCCCAGTCCCCCCGCTATATGTAAGGTCTGGTCGCGTTTCCAACGATACACAGAGCTGCCTGCCGGGTTTTCGCCCACGGAGCCGGAGCCTGGACTGGAGCCGACTGGAGCATGGACCCCATCGACCTGACCATCCCCCAGCTACAATGCCCGTGTGAGTGTGTGTTTGTCTGGGGTATAGAATAAGACTGCTTTAAGACTGCCCTGTGTCCTGCTTCTTCTTCCTTTCTTGTACATTCCTTCCTTTCCTCTTTTTGTTTGTAATAAATTCACTTGTTCTTTCTGGTTTCGTCTTAATCCCTTCGCTTTCTTCTTTTCTCAATTGAGTACCTGTGGCACGATTAGGAACCGCTATAATCGGGTTTAGTCATTGTTAACGGCCCGAGTCCCGGCTCGCTTCGCTCTGCGTATCCACTAACGCTGCGGCTCGGGTGGGAGTTATTTCCCTGCTTTACGGTCGGGTTAGTAATTAGGTATTTGGGACTACATTGACCAATGACCCTAGCTAATATCGACCGGAAGGAGCAGTATAACTTCTAAGGACTCGGGACGGCCAGCTAAAAAGACAAGGGGATTAACCCCCCCTTGATAAGGGGAGCGCCGACCCTCGAGATCCGCAACAATATATATATATATGTATGTATGTATATATATATATATATATATATATATATATATATATATATTATAGTTTATAATTTAAATAAACATAATACACCCTTGGCTCTAATAGGTGGTATCGCCCCCTTTGGCAGATATCGCCCTCATAGTGGATTTGATGATGGTGAGCTGCCCAGGCCCTGATGCAGCAAAGCTGCTCCAAACCATAATATTTCCACCACTATGCATTCGGGCAGGTAGCGTTCTCCTGGCATCTGCGAAACCCAGATTTGTCCGTCAAACTGCCAGATGGTGAAAGGTGATTCATCACTCCAGAGAACGCGTTTCTACTGCTCCAGAGTCCAATGGCGGCAAGCTTTACACCACTCCAGCCGACGCTTGGCATTGCGCATTGTGAACTCAGGCTTGTGTGCGGCTGCTCGACCATGGAAACCCATTTCATGAAGCTCCCGACAAACAGTTGTTGTGCTGACGTTGCTTCCAGTGGCAGTTTGGAACTCGGTAGTGAGTGTTGCAACAAGGACAGACGATTTTTATGCGTTACACGCTTCAGCACTCGACTGTCCCATTCTGTGAGCTTGTGTGGTCTCCCACTTCATGGCTGAGCAGTTGTTGCTCCTAGACGTTTCCACTTCACAATAACAGCACTTACAGTTGACCGGAGCAGCTGTAGCAGGGCAGAAATTTGACAAACTGACTTGTTGCAAAAGTGGCATCTTATGACGATGCCATGTTGAAAGTCACTGAGCTCTTCAGTACGGCCCATTCTACTGCCAATGTTTGTCTTTGGAGATTGCATGGCTGTGTGCTTGATTATATATACCTGTCAGCAATGGGTGTGGCTGAAACAGCCGAATGCAGTAATTAGAAGGGGTGTCCGCATACTTTTGGTCATGTAGTGCATATCAGCTTATCGACTGAATAATATATTGTGCTTCAATGCATCTTTCTTGTGCAAAACGTAGGTTCAAAGCAATTTTTGGAAATAGGTCAAAAAGTGCAATACTCAATCGAAACTGAAACGCAAAGTTGTTATTAACATTTCATCTCAGGAGCAAAAACTGTTTACAAATACTCTGCTCTGTGTGGAATGAATGTTTGTGCTGCATTTTTTCATCACGTGCAATGTCTATTATTGCCAGGCGTTGCAAAAAATGTTTACAGAAAGGCCAGCCATACAATTTAATGTGTTTTTTTGTTTTTCAGATTGCATGAACATGGGTGCCAAAGCTCAGCTAAAGCCAGAAAAAAGACAGGCAATTGTAACTTTGAGAAAAGAAGGCCTTGAAACAGTTGCAATGCTGGAGCTGTTTAGCTGGGCTCTAATTTCCGGTGCTGTAAGACGTCTGTTGCGCAGACTGGTGACTCGGATTACTTGTCCTGCGATTCTTTTGTGATTCTGTTGTGATTCTTGGACCGCCAGAATGTTTTCTATCCACATTTTTACCAGCTTCGTTATGTCGTTTAATGGCACAAGCAACAGCATTTACTGACATTTGTAATTACCCTCGCCAGAGGAGAGGGTATTGCATTTGAGTCCGTTTGTTTGTTTGTTTGTCTGTTTGTCTGTTTGTCCGCACAGAATAAATATGATTTTCTCTGCAACTGTTGGTCCGAATGACAGGAAATTTTCACCATAGGTGCAACTCCATAGGTGCAACGTTGCACCTCTATGTCTCTGAAAGCGCTGAATATAAAAAATTGAGACATGGCTCATTGTAACGAACTCTCCATGGGGAATAAAATATGTTAATGATGATGTCATAGGTGCCTCCATTATGACGTCATAATTCGACAAGTACAAAACTTCATCCGATCAAGATGAAATTTCTTGAGCGTCATGTAGGCATAAATTGGTGGAGAAAAAAAATAATGATGACGTCATCGGGCATGTGGTTCGGTCGCCAAATATATTTTAACACAAAAGCCTTAAAAACCACTGAAAATACATCCTGGTGAGGGTTTGCAATCTCTGATTGCTCTTTTTCTTGTTTCTTTTGCGATTTGTCTCATTCATTGGCCTTCAAGGAAGGGATTCATTCTGTTCTACTATCGTTATAGCAAAGGGGTTCAATACTTATATTGACTCAAGACATTTCCGATTTTCATTTTTAATTATTTTTAAAAAAAAATTCACTTTGACATTATGGGTGGGGTATTATGGGTAGATCAGTGACAAAACATGTCAATTTAATCCTTTTTAAAATCAGGCTGTAACAACAAAATGTGAAAAAGTCCAGGGGTGCAAATACTTTCTGAAAGCACTGTATGTGAAAATGTTATTTTGGTATAAGTTTCTGCAACACTAATTTTGTACAATATTTTGGACGAGATGAAATGCATGCAAAAATGTTCACCATAAAAGCAGATGGGCATTGAATTGTGCTAGTCAAAACAAAAAATAATAATGAATAAGCCTGCATTGAATATTTCAACATGGACTGGATTACTTGGTATGATATTGTTTGTTATCCATTACATTAATAAACAAGTTGGAATCCCAGACACCTGCGCTACATCC
>NC_136268.1:43171334-43173834 GCF_964187855.1 Myxine glutinosa
AGGGCCTGTCTTTTTTACAAAGAAAAAAGGTAAAAAGTCAAACATTTGAACAGCCTTGGACATGCACCTTGACCCCATGGTCAAGGCACATCGTCAACAAGGCTGTCCCCATAACAATACACATGCGCCTCAACCCCGAGGGGGAAGCGCATGGTCATTCAAACGCATGCATCATGCCCCCCGAAGGGCCACAATGCATGGTCATACAATTTGGACCACTCCTCTTAATAGGAGTGAGACCCCTTAATCCACCGGCAGGGCATTACTCCTGCCAGGTCCGATTTGCATGCAGTTTTACGCGTCCGTTTTAGGGCCCCGGACAGGGCCTGCCTTTTTTACAAGAAAAAAGGTAAAAAGTCAAACATTTGAACAGCCTTGGACGTGCACCTTGACCCCATGGTCAAGGCACATCGTCAACAAGGCTGTCCCCATAACAATACACATGCGCCTCAACCCCGAGGGGGAAGCGCATGGTCATTCAAACGCATGCATCATGCCCCCCGAAGGGCCACAATGCATGGTCATACAATTGGGACCACTCCTCTTAATAGGAGTGAGACCCCTTAATCCACCGGCAGGGTATTACTCCTGCCAGGTCCGATTTGCATGCAGTTTTTTGAGTCCGTTTTAGGGCCCCGGACAGGGCCTGCCTTTTTTACAAGAAAAAAGGTAAAAAGTCAAACATTTGAACAGCCTTGGACGTGCACCTTGACCCCATGGTCAAGGCACATCGTCAACAAGGCTGTCCCCATAACAATACACATGCGCCTCAACCCCGAGGGGGAAGCACATGGTCATTCAAACGCATGCATCATGCCCCCCGAAGGGCCACAATGCATGGTCATACAATTGGGACCACTCCTCTTAATAGGAGTGAGACCCCTTAATCCACCGGCAGGGCATTACTCCTGCCAGGTCCGATTTGCATGCAGTTTTTTGAGTCGCCGGCATTTAGGGCCCGCACGAGAAGGCCTGCCTTTTTGCACTGAAAAAAGGTAAAAAGTCAAACATTTGAACAGCCTTGGACGTGCACCTTGACCCCATGGTCAAGGCACATCATCAACAAGGCTGTCCCCATAACAATACACATGCGCCTCAACCCCGAGGGGGAAGCGCATGGTCATTCAAACGCATGCATCATGCCCCCGGAGGGCCACAATGCATGGTCATACAGGTGGGACCACTCCTCTTAATAGGAGTGAGACCCCTTAATCCACCGGCAGGGAATTACTCCTGCCAGGTCCGATTTGCATGCAGTACTTGTGCATCGTTTTGGGCCCGCCGCGAAGGCCTGCCTTTTTTACAGTGAAAAAAGGTAAAAAGTCAAACATTTGAACAGCCTTGGACGTGCACCTTGACCCCATGGTCAAGGCACATCGTCAACAAGGCTGTCCCCATAACAATACACATGCGCCTCAACCCCGAGGGGGAAGCGCATGGTCATTCAAACGCATGCATCATGCCCCCGAAGGGCCACAATGCATGGTCATACAGGTGGGACCACTCCTCTTAATAGGAGTGAGACCCCTTAATCCACCGGCAGGGAATTACTCCTGCCAGGTCCGATTTGCATGCAGTACTTGTGCATAGCGTTTAGGGCCCGCCCGGAAGGCCTGCCTTTTTTACAAGAAAAAAGGTAAAAATTCAAACATTTGAACAGCCTTGGACGTGCACCTTGACCCCATGGTCAAGGCACATCGTCAACAAGGCTGTCCCCATTACAATACACATGCGCCTCAACCCCGAGGGGGAAACGCATGGTCATTCAAAACGCATGCATCATGCCCCCAGAGGGCCACAATGCATGGTCATACTGGTGGGACCACTCCTCTTAATAGGAGTGAGACCCCTTAATCCACTGGCAGGGAATTACTCCTGCCAGGTCAGATTTCCATGCAGTTCTTGTTCACACATTTAGGGCCCGCGCGAAGGCCTGCCTTTTTTGCAGTGAAAAAAGGTAAAAACTCAAACATTTGAACAGCCTTGGACTTGCACCTTGACCCCATGGTCAAGGCACATCGTCAACAAGGCTGTCCCCATTACAATACACATGCGCCTCAACCCCGAGGGGGAAGCGCATGGTCATTCAAAACACATGCATCATGCCCCCGGAGGGCCACAATGCATGGTCATACTGGTGGGACCACTCCTCTTAATAGGAGTGAGACCCCTTAATCCACTGGCAGGGAATTACTCCTGCCAGGTCAGATTTCCATGCAGTTCTTTTTCACACGTTTAGGGCCCGCCCGGAAGGCCTGCCTTTTTTACAAGAAAAAAGGTAAAAACTCAAACATTTGAACAGCCTTGGACGTGCACCTTGACCCCATGGTCAAGGCACATCGTCAACAAGGCTGTCCCCAAAACAATACACATGCGCCTCAACCCCGAGGGGGAAGCACATGGTCATTCAAACGCATGCATCATGCCCCCGAAGGGCCACAATGCATGGTCATACAGGTGGGACCACTCCTCTTAATAGGAGTGAGACCCCTTAATCCAC
>NC_136268.1:43178834-43266334 GCF_964187855.1 Myxine glutinosa
AAGTGAGGCTGTGATGAACTCTATTCCCAAAACAGATTGTTACGTGCTTGATGGTGGCTCTTTGCTCCATCGTTTACCGTGGAACAAAGGCGACTCATATAATGCAATAGCTGAGTCTTATGCAGACTTCACTGTGAGACATTACGGACAAGCGACAGTGGTGTTCGATGGCTATGGTGAAGGTCCCTCCATAAAAGACAACACACATCAGAGACGAGGAAAAAACCTGCACCCTATTGTTAGTTTCACTGCAGAAACAGAGTTTGCAGGCAAAAAGGACGACTTTTTGTCTCGTGACAAAAAACAAGGCAGACATGATTGCTCTCATCAGCACAGCACTAACTAAAAGGGGATGCCATGTCATTCAGTCACCAGGGGATGCAGACGTTGATATCGTTAAGGCAACTGTTGAACGATCCCGTCATTGCACCACAACGTTGGTCGGTGAGGATACAGATTTGCTGATCTTGCTCCTTCATTACTCCAGAACAGACAATGAGATCATCTACTTCCGTTCTGATGCAAACAAGCAGTCAAAAGAACACAGAGTGTATAACATTACCCTGTTGAAAGAAACTTTAGGAGACGATGTGTGCAATGAGTTGCTCTTTGTACATGCCTACTCAGGATGTGATTCTACTTCAAGGATTTTCGGCATCGGAAAAAAGTCAGCCTTCCGGAAATTAGTGAAATCTGATCCTGTCATGAAGTCCTGTGCTAGTGCATTCATCCTTCAAAACAAATCTCAAGAGGACATATCAGATCTTGGCAAAGACCTGATGGTTGATCTCTTTGGTGGCAAGTCTAATGATACGCTATCATCACTGCGCCATATCATTTTCACCAAAAAAGTGGCAACTGCTCAAGCATTTGTCACTTCTGAACGGCTCCCCCCAACATCACCTGCAACAATATTCCATAGCCAACGTGTGTACTTTCAAATTATGGTATGGATGGGGATGGCAAATGAAATGAACCCAACTGAATGGGGATGGAAACAGGAAAATGATCAGTTAATTCCAATTATGACCCAAAACAATGCTGCGCCTGACGAACTCTTGAAAATTATCCATTGCAACTGTTTGGGGGGATGCAAATCCTCTCGATGCAGCTGCAGACGCTATGGACTCCGCTGCACTGCTGCATGTGGCCCTTGCCAAACTGAAAACTGTGACAATCCAAACAACACTCAAGAGGTCGATACTGAGGAGGAGGATGACACTCAAAACTGAACGCTCTGAAACTTATTCTATGGACAAAGGTGTTTGTGCATTAGGTGACAGCTGAAGGTCATAAGTTCAATTTCATAATGATTCAACAGCTCAGTAATATCCAAAGTTGTCTTAATGTGTTCCTTGCCCCCAAAAACCTGGGGATAGACATCAAGATCATTAAATTTGAGTCAATAGTTATGGACTTGCGGTCATTTGGAGGTGTTGGCGGCCATTATTGACGCCATATTGGATTTTTGTGTTACATATAATGGCCCACTTTCATTTTTAATGGTCTTAATGTGTTCCTTGCCCCCAAAAACCTAGGGATAGACACCAAGATCATCAAATTTGAGTTGATAGTTACATAGTTATGATCATTAAGAGGTTTCGGCGGCCATCTTGGACGCCATCTTGAAAAAAACACTTTTCCGGGGGTCCTACTTTGGTAAACTTTTAGTATGTTATAACGTATGCTAAACCCTACCAGAATCAGTTGAGAAACCTTTTGTAGCAATTTTTTGGGGTTTAAACTGTATTTTGACCTGACTAACTAGTATATATATATATGTATATATATATACATATATGGAATATATATACAAGCTAGTATATATTGTTGTGGATATGGGATTTGCATCCATCCATATCCGCTTGTAAATATTCCCCTATTTCCTCAATACTTCCCAACTATCCCCAATCCCCCATTCCCTAGTCCCATTTTCTGTAAACAACACTCTGTAGACCCGACCTCCCCCTATTTCCCCCATTAAATGTCGTGCCCAGGTTCACCGCATCTCATGTAAGACAACTATAGGACATCTTGCTAGTTATTCTTAGTCTATGTCAGTTAAGGACTCGTTTCCATTAATTCTGACCCTTCGTTGCACCAGAATGTGATTGTATGGCACCGTTAGGAAGTTTAGGACCTCCCAATACCTCCCCGCAGCTCTTCCTCACAGTTCAACAACAACAACAACAACAACAACAACGAGCGCAGGAAGTGCGCGTCCTCACTCCGGCTTGGTTGGTAGGGGGTGTTGGGAGGGCACCAGGCCTTCCCAACGAGCCGCCATCAAACATGTGCGCGACGGGGTTACCAAATAGGGGCTCCCTGTCAGCTTCTCGTCAAGGGCGGAGCCCGGTAACCCCCGCACCCAATGGAAGCGGCGGACCGGCCCCAGTGGGGCGGAACCAACCAGCCGAGGGCGTGTCACTCCCCGCTGAGCATGCGCGGTGAGAGGGGGGTGACGTCAGATGCGCGCTGAGCTTGGAGAAAGAAAGACATCCCCTCGGAGCGCTGTGAGGCCTCCCCGCATCTTCTGGACCGTGCTTTATCCTGTCGCCGAGCCAAGGTGCACCTTGTGCTATCGACCTACCTGTCCCTTCCTGCCATCAATCCCTGTGTAAGTCTGCTTTGTTCCGTTTGTCTGTGGTCTGTCTGGGATAAGATAAGACGGTAATTAAGTGCCCATCTCTTCTGTGTCTTTACCTCACTGCCTTGTAATCTACCCCTTTTCTCCACCACTGTAATTATACCCTCCTCCGGAGGTCTTGAGAACTGTACCCCTTGCGTCGTTTCCTCTTTCCCAGTCGTCGTGTCCTTTCTATCATTGATTTGGCATAGCGCGATTTGGCCAACGTCTGGGTGAATCGGGTGAGTTGGGGAAGAATCGGGGGAACTGTTAGGTCGCGGCAATACCACCGCTCGGTAGATAACATCTAATCCGCGACCCGTAACAATTGGTGTCTGGGGGTGAGATACGGACCCGAAGCGCGCTTAACGCGCTCAAAATTACAAGTCACCGAAATTTGATTTTGTTTTACAAAAAACCCGAATTTTGAAAGTCGCGCTATGGGAGATCAAGACGGCTGGGTTCCGGTAGAGGAGAGTGAGGCAGGGTCGATCCAGGACCAAATTGAGGGACATGAGGAGAGCGAAGCAGTGAGGGCGGCAGGTTCGCAAAATGGCGTCCTCGCGCACGAGGTTACGGGCGCGCAAAATGGTGCCTCGCACATGGCTACGGCGACCGCGCCCGCGACCGTAGCAGCGCCGCTGGTGGATTCGAACCTTTTTTTCCTGCAAATGAGGGCCCTTATGGGACAAATGGGAGACCAAATTGGCGGTTTGAAAAACAGTATAGAGGCTCAGAGTGAGCAAATCGGGGTAATGAGGGCTGATAGTGAGCGATTGGGGAGCGAAATGGGAACCGGATGGATGCTCAGAGTGAGCAAATAAGGGCTCAGAGTGAGCAATTGGGGATAATGGGGGGTGAAATGGGGGGCAAAATGGAAGAAATGGGGGAACGGCTAGAAGCTAAATTAGAGGGGTTAGACAATGGGATAGAAGGGGTGAAACATGGGTTAACGGGGGTAGAAAACAGAATGGCCGCTCAAGAGAATCAAATGGAAGGGATGAAAAAGGGGTTAGAGGGGTTAGAAAACAGTATGGAAGGCAAATTGAGGGACATGAGGGACCAAGCGGAAAGGGAAGTTAAACAAATGGGGCAGCAGATAGAGGGGGTCAGAATGGGGGTAGAAACTAAATTGGATGCTCACAGGGAGGAAATGGAGCAGATGAGGGTGGCATCTGGGCAGGAGATGCAAGTGATGGGAGAGGAGATCAGAAGAGGTGTGAGTGAGGAGGTCGGAGGAATGCGCGAGGAGGTGAGGCACTGTAAGGAGCGCATGGAGAAGGAGGTGAGAAAGGGGACTGTAAAATTGCAAGGTGGTATAGAGGAGTTGACGCTGGGAGTGGAACAGCTGACGGAGGGACAAAAAGAACTAACGGAGCAGGTTCAAAGGAACACTGCGGTATTAGGAGGGTTAAAAGCGACACAAAACGACATAAAAAATGACTTGATAGCGACACAGAGGCAATGTCAGATGGTACGTGAGGGACTGACAACGAGGTTGGACGAGGTGACAGAGGTAATGGAGACGAAGGACCGGCAGGTGAGGACGCACATAGAAACGGTCAAGGTGGCCTTAGAGGACGAGCTTGAGGAGACGCACCGGGAAATAAAAGAGGTGAGGCAGAAATTAGAAGAAGTGGAAGAAGGGGTAAGCGAAATTAAGAAGCGATGGAGAGGGGATAAGAAAGAGATAAAAGAGGAAGTAAAAGAATTGGTCCAAAGTCTGTGTTCGGATCGTGATGATGTGCTCATTAACCGGATGAGGGATTCGCAGGTGATGGAGGAGAAGCGAAGAGAAAGAGGACCCGGTGTAAGTGGTGACCAATATGGTCATGCGTATGATTCGCCAGGTGATTTAATAAGCTTGGGGGTCGAGATGGACCCGGATGTTCGTGAGAGGCCAAGAGTGAGGTGTATGGCTGGTCCGGAGTGTATGGAACGAGGGTGCGAGCGAGAGGGTCCGGTGATGGGAGAGGTGCGAGGTGTGAGTGAGCAAGGTTGTGGTGGTATGGAATGGGTAGCGGGTTGCGGAAGCGTGACCCATGCATCGACACCAACAGGGGTAGTTTTTAGAGGGACAGGGGAGGCACGGGAGCCCCTTGGGGGTAATGTACTGTGGGGGCCCGGCCGGTTCGGCCCCGTGCTGACCCCGCAAGGGGCGACGCACGGGGCCCGGCAGGCGGGCAACGACTCACATACGAGGTGGCCCCACAAGGTCCCACTCGCGCTGTATGACGGTGGGTAAGGGTGGCATCCCTGCCACCCTTCCCATGATTGGGGCAAATGCGCTATAGATTATGGGGTGTATGGCAGTGAAAACTAGCCCGGGTGGGTTAGGTTATATTGATAGGGACTAGAGGTGACTATGGGTGACAAGATTTAAGTAAGAGACTTGGTACCTGTAGTGGGGACGTAGTAGCTTAGTGTTTGATAATGACGTGGGAGCGCTGAGTGTAAGGGAAGACGGAGGAGCGCGAGTTTTAGAAGGGAGTAGACAGAGCAGATGATGCAGTGTGAATGGAAGTGCTGGTGAGCAGCTTCAAATGAGGCATCGGTGAGGCAATGCTCCGAGGTGTGTGTGAGTGTACAAGTGATGAATGAGAGAGCATTGCGGATGAGTGTCATGGTGAGTAGTGAGTGTTGTGGATCAGCGCGAATGCGCTTGGGGGAGAGAAGGGTGCAGGCGGCACCAAGTATGAGAGCACAGGTGTGCAAGTACAGGTGTGTGGAATATATGGAGCAGAGAATGAGTGGTGTGGAGAGAGTTGGAGTTAGTGGTACGGAGTGGTGTGCGTGGTGCGAAGGTGTGGATGGGGGAAGAGTGGACCCCCATCACGGATACCCGGGGCGGGTAGTGTAAGTGTTAGGTAGAGGGTATAGGTAAATTGTGGTTGGATATTGGCATCTGTGGTGCGGGTGGAAGAATGATGATTGGATGGGTGCATTAGTGTTTTGGAAATGGCTGGGCATGTAGCCTGTTAGTGTGTGTAGTTGGTTTGGGCACTCCACCACTGTGAGGATGTCAGCCAGGTGAGGCCGCAGGTGGGCTCTGGGAGCCGGTAGTAGTTGTTGTGGATGGGGCCCGAGGATCCGGAGGACGGACCCGGGTAGCCCAGTGCCAGAGGGCACCCTGGGGGTGACAGAGCCAGGAGGGGCCTTCACCAGTTAGATAGGTTAGGTAAGGAGCAGGTAAGCTCGGGAGGCAACTGCAGTGGTGGAGGTGTGCAGGTGGGTAGACCTGCTGGGAGAGCTACACGTCACAGCCCAGAAATTGTGCAAGGGCACCGGGAGATGAATCGGGGGAGTGAGACCCCAAATTGAGAAGCACCACAGTTTGGTCAATGGGAATTGGTTTTTAGAACCCATAGTGTAAGTTGGCCAATGGATTGGCAGGGAAAGACCCCGGGTAATGTAAAGTTGTTAAAGTCATTTAGGAAATAGTTAGGATTGATGAACCTGTCGCACCATACGCAGCCACTTACCTGAGGTGATGCTGATGACTCCACACCTGGGTTTTCTTTGTTTTGTGTTGCAGGAAAGGAGAATTGCTGTTTGGATTTGTGAGACGCATCACGACGTGGATGAGACATTGGGGTGATTCCATCTCTCCCTCCTTAGGAGGGACTGATGATGAATTGGTGATGGCAGATTTTGATGTTGAGTTGGAGATGGCAGATTTTGATGAGAGTTGGAAATGGCAAATTTGATTGGTTAGGAGGGAGAGAAGACGAATTTGGTTTATGGGAGGAACGGGGAAGACAGTAGGGACGTTGTTGATGTGTAAAGTAGATGTTTATGGGTAGTGTTGTGTTTTGTGGATACAGTAAGGGGTAAGGGAGGGGCAATGTAGGTTACCTGGTGGGGGGGGGGGGGGCGTACGGTAGGAACGTACCTGTCTCACCTGGTTCCCATGTGCCCCCAGTGTGCATTACCTTATATTGCGTGCACTTTTGCGCCCTTACCACCTTACTCACTTGTCTTCTTTTGTCTCCCACCTCCGAGGATCTGGCTTTGGGGCAGAGAGAGAGGAGAGAGAGGTGCTGGCTCCGCAGTTGTGGGCCTGTACTTCCGCTGCTTGCTGCCTGGATCGATACACCATATGGACCGCAATTTTTGTGGCCGCCTACAATGGACCGCAGTTCTTTTGCGGTCAAGCACCACCCATGGATGGACCTCTGGGTCAACGTGGCACCTATGCCATACAGGTGAACCACTTTTAGTTGGCCCCCCTGACGGCCACAATTCAGAAATGGACGCGGTTGGCGCCTTTCTTTATTTCTAAAGAGGCCAGAAGGCCAAGTGCACTCCATGAAGGCAAGACAGGGGCAGAACATCGGCCGGCTGTGACACCACCGGTGACCATGGACACTTAATTGTGCATTTTTATGAACACTTTGTTGGTGCACCGGATGGTGCTGACTGTGCGTAATGGGGTGGTGCTTTTGGTGCTTGGACGGGGTGCTCTGCACATTATTAAAGGCCGTAGGGCCACAGGGCACTCGTGGGTTGGTGTATCGATGCTGGCATGCGTGCTCTCCCTATGCATAACATCTGCATGTGTTCCTCAAAGAACAGGTCCTGGATCGTAGTGTAAATATCAGTGTTGTATAAATAATGCTCCCTATCGGCTGTATGTTTAGTTTGAGGATGCTTTCCGCGATTCGGTTATCCTGTGGGTGTGTTTCTGTTAGGAGAAGGGTGCAACGTCGCAGGGGGACATATTTACTCATTTGTGAACATCTGTAAAACTGTCGCACTCAGGGTTGAGTTAATAGAAGAGGGAACTACATCTGAGTGCCACACTAAAGTAGGTAAAAATTTATCGGGTCGGGTCGCCCCGAGGTAGAGAAGGGTGCAGTGTTGCGGATATGGGATTTGCATCCATCCATATCCGCTTGTAAATATTCCCCTATTTCCTCAATACTTCCCAACTATCCCCAATCCCCCATTCCCTCGTCCCATTTTCTGTAAACAACACTCTGTAGACCCGACCTCCCCCTATTTCCCCCATTAAATGTCGTGCCCAGGTTCACCGCATCTCATGTAAGACAACTATAGGACATCTTGCTAGTTATTCTTAGTCTATGTCAGTTAAGGACTCGTTTCCATTAATTCTGACCCTTCGTTGCACCAGAATGTGATTGTATGGCACCGTTAGGAAGTTTAGGACCTCCCAATACCTCCCCGCAGCTCTTCCTCACAGTTCAACAACAATGACAACAACAACAACGAGCGCAGGAAGTGCACGTCCTCACTCCGGCTTGGTTGGTAGGGGGTGTTGGGAGGGCACCAGGCCTTCCCAACGAGCCGCCATCAAACATGTGCGCAACGGGGTTACCAAATAGGGGCTCCCTGTCAGCTCCTCGTCAAGGGCGGAGCCCGGTAACCCCCACACCCAATGGAAGCGGCGGACCGGCCCCAGTGGGGCGGAACCAACCAGCCGAGGGCGTGTCACTCCCCGCTGAGCATGCGCGGTGAGAGGTGGGTGACGTCAGATGCGCGCTGAGCTTGGAGAAAGAAAGACGTCCCCTCGGAGCGCTGTGAGGCCTCCCCGCATCTTCTGGACCGTGCTTTATCCTGTCCCCGAGCCAAGGTGCACCTTGTGCTATCGACCTACCTGTCCCTTCCTGCCATCAATCCCTGTGTAAGTCTGCTTTGTTCCGTTTGTCTGTGGTCTGTCTGGGATAAGATAGGACGGTAATTAAGTGCCCATCTCTTCTGTGTCTTTACCTCACTGCCTTGTAATCTACCCCTTTTCTCCACCACTGTAATTATACCCTCCTCCGGAGGTCTTGAGAACTGTACCCCTTGCGTCGTTTCCTCTTTCCCAGTCGTCGTGTCCTTTCTATCATTGATTTGGCATAGCGCGATTTGGCCAACGTCTGGGTGAATCGGGTGAGTTGGGGAAGAATCGGGGGAACTGTTAGGTCGCGGCAATACCACCGCTCGGTAAATAACATCTAAACCGCGTCCGTAACAATATATATATACTAGCTTGGCTTGGCTCGCTGCGCTTGCCTGACCATGCGTCGTTGCAGAGGCACGGGCTTATTTTAGCTGAGGATGACTGTACCTGAGTTGCTGTGTTGTCATGATTTACACCAATCATAATACAAACAATTATTTTGCACAAATTTATTTGTAGTGTTTGTGATATTATATTTTTATAAGCAATTTAGATTGAAAATTTAGGTTGAAAGAAAAACCAATTAAAAAAGGACACCTCAGCACGTACATACGTGAGGGGTAGGTGCTGACTGGAAGTTTGGGACGATTACACCTCACCACCACATAATTTAAAACACCTCACCCCCACCTAATTTAACACACCTCACCATC
This sequence comes from Myxine glutinosa, assembly GCF_964187855.1. Lineage (NCBI taxonomy): Eukaryota > Metazoa > Chordata > Myxini > Myxiniformes > Myxinidae > Myxine > Myxine glutinosa. The sequence continues at coordinate 43,187,800 of NC_136268.1, forward strand.
AAGTAATTTAAAACACCTCACCACCACGTAATTCAAAACACCTCACCCCCACGTAATTTAAAACGCCTCACTCCTGCGTAATTTAAAACACCTCACCATCAAGTAATTTAAAACACCTCACCACCATGTAATTCAAAACACCTCACCACCACGTAATTCAAAACACCTCACCATCACGTAATTTAAAACACCTCACCCCACGTAATTTCAAACACCTCACCACCACGTAATTCAAAACACCTCACCACCACGTAATTCAAAAGACCTCACCACCACATAATTCAAAACACCTCACCACCACATAATTTAAAACACCTCACCACCACATAATTTAAAACACCTCACCACCACCTAATTCAAAACACCTCACCACCACATAATTAAAAACAGCTCACCACCAAGTAATTCAAAACACCTCACCACCAACTAATTGAAAACACCTCACCACCAACTAATTCAAAACACCTCACCACCATGTAATTCCAAACACCTCAGCACCATATGATTTAAAAACACCTCACCACCACATAATTCAAAATACCTCATCACCACGTTATTAAAAACACTTCACAACCACGGAAACAAAAGTTTCAGGGAGTAGTTCAGTGACAACACAGACAATGCCCAGATACGTAGATCTGCTATATATAGAGAGAGATGTCTGTCTGTCTGTGTCGCCATTTTCTCAAAGATGGCTGAACGGATCTTCGTCAAACTTTCAGAGGTTCATCAGTGAGTGCCTGGGAGTGTTTTAGGGGGAAACAAATTATGGAAAAAAGATCGTTTTTTTGGAATTTTTTAAAAAAATAAAAATTGCTCGATAGTGCCGAAGACTTTTTAAATTAATGACAGTTATATACAAGTACACATTCGCATAAATAAATACAAAACAATCACCAGACATTTGAATACAAATAAATCAAACAATTCCGGAAGTGTACGAAGTTGGTAGTACAGCTTCTTCTTCTTCCTGATCTGCATCACACTTAACTCAGAAACGTGATGAACGCTACATTCACCCCATTCACCCACCAGCATATATATGAATCAAACAATAACCCCCCCCCCCCCCCCTCCGCCCGGCAACGCCAGGTACTTCTGCTAGTATATAGATAAATGACTGTACCTGATTTGCTGTTTTGTCATGGTTTACATCAATCATAATTCAAACAATTATTTTGCACCAATATATTTGTAATATACGTGATATTACATTTTATAAACAATTGAAGTTGAAGACTTAAGTTGAAAAAAAAAAATTCAAAAAAATTTCACAAAAAATAAAAATAAAATTGGAAGATTTTTCAAAGAAAATACCCCGAGGACATACACACGGGAGAGGTAGGTGCATACCAGAAGTTTGGTAGGATTTCACAAAAGTTTGAGGGAGTAGTTCAGTGGCAACACAAGACAACACAACACAGGACAGGACAGACACAGCACAGATATATATATATATTTATATGTGTGTATGCAAAACTCACAGTTACCGACCTGGTTTCGCCCTTGTTGGGGCTTCATCAGGGCAACGCAGTGAGCCTTCCATACACGTGTGACTCTGAAAACCTTTCGGTTTTTATATGTCATTATGCGACTTCATTCAGTCATTATGTCATTATGTGAATTTAACATCCATAATGACGCACTGTTAGATGGCTCCTCCGGAGCTTGGCAGGCAATGCGGACATACGTGGCGATGACGTCATGACGTTCGCTCATTAGGTTGGAGAACCAAATTACAGATAGTTATATATATATATATATATATATATATTGTTGTGGATATGAGAATGTTTTTTTTTGTTGTTGTTGTTGTAGTGTAAATTGTGGTAAAATATCGCCCTCCTTACTCCAGTGTTGTATCAAGGTCAAAGGGCGTTCCCGTAGTTAGTTCCATAAAGCATACATGAAGGACACCATAATATCCCTGTTCAGTAGCTTATTTCCTTATTATGTGTATTAGGGTAAGGCCTTGTCTTCCATTAAGATGACACTCCATTGCACCAAGTGAAATAAGATAGATTCCCTTTCATCCCCCATTCCCACTCCAAAAACTTCTACTGCCAACTACAATAGCCGCCATTAAGCATGTGCTCAGCTCGGGGAAGAAGGGCGTGCCCGCCCATCATCATTAAGGGTGGAGTCGGAGGGCCTGTGCCCACCAATCAGGGCCGCAGCGAGCTCACCGAGGGGCGTGTCCTGAAGGCCGGCGGCTTGATCGCCTGAGGCGCTATAAAAAGCGCGGGCGCAAGAACCGAGTGCGTGGTTGGACCAAGCAAGAGAGAAGTGTGTGGTTGGACCAAGCAAGAGAGAAGTGTGTGGTTGGACCAAAAGGGAGACGTGCAAAGAGAGAGTGGTTGGACTGAGTACGAGAAGAGTTGAGTTGAGTACGAGAAGAGTTGAGTAAGGGATCCCTAAAAGAGCAGCTCCAGCCACCGCAAGTTCAGTCACAGCAGCTTCAGCCACAGCAGCAGCAGCCACAGCAGCTTCAGCCACAGCAGCTTGGGGGCCTTGACGGCAGTTTTTGAGCAGGGCCGCGAAGGAACGGCGGCTGCTAAACGCGCCGATTGGAAGAGGAACGGCGGCTGTTAAACGCGCCGATCGAGAAAGGGCGGCGGCTGCTAATCCCCGACCCGACCGTGCTGCGGGTCCAGCTGAACCTTCCTCCCCCTCCCGCCATCCACCTCCTGCCATTCCTATCATCATTCCCCGCGTGAGTCTGTCTTTTGTTTGTTCTGTCCTGGGTTTAATTAAGACTGAAGGTAAGCTAATAATTGCACTGTGTCTCTGATTCTTCTGTATATTATTTTATTATCCTTCCTTCTCCTTGGTTACTTTGAGCGTGTAAATAGTAGGAATAAATTTAGTAGTATTTCCAACCTTTTTGTCTTCTTCTTCTTCTTCTTCACATCCGTGTCGCCTTTGTCTTTTCCCTATTGAATACCTGTGGCGCGATTTCGGCCAACATCCAGGAATTGGGTTAGTCGGGGTAACTGTTCGGCCGCGGTGCCATCCGCTCGGCAAAACAACATCTTATCTGCGGTCCGTAACAATTGGTAGTCAGGAGTTGGGATTCGAACCTGGGACTAAATTTATTTAGCCCAAATTTTGGACACAATGTACAATTGGCCGTAACAATTGGTGTCGGGAGCGGGAACGGACCCGAAGCGCGCTTAACGCGCTCAAAATTACAAGCTGCTGAAATTTGTTTTGTTTTAGGAAAACCTGAATTTTGAAATCGCGCCATGGATAGTCAAGGCGATCGGATGCCGGTGGGGGAACTAGAAGAGGGGTTAGGGGTAACCCAGGATCAGAGGGAAGAAATAGAGGAGAGCCATGATGAGGTGGTTGAGGATGTATCAGGCGCACAAAATGGCGCCCTCGCGCACATGGTTGTTATGGCACCAAATTTAGCCGCGCCCGTGGTCGCGGCAGCCGAGCCCGAGATGCCAGGGTACATGTGAGCCTTCATGGCCCATTTCATGGCAGAAGTACAGAAAAAGAACGACAGTATGGACAGGTTGGAGGGCCAATTGGGAGCAATGAGGGACGAAGCGAGGGGTACCAGTGAACGTTTAGACAATAAATTTGAGGGGTTAGACAACGGGATAAAAGAGGTGAAAAATGGGTTAAGGGGGCTAGAAAATAGGATGGAAGGCAAATTGCGGGAAGTAGGGGAGCAATCCGCCCGGGAAATCAAACGGATGGGGAACCAGATAGAGGAGGTGAAAATCGGGTTAGAAGGTAAATTGGATGCTCAGAGGGAAGAATTGGGACAGATGAGGGTGGCATCTACAAAAGAGATGGAGGAGATGAAGGAGGAGATATGACGAGGTGTAAGCGAGGAGGTATCGGGGGTACGCGAGGAGGTAAAGCGAGGTGAGAAGCGTATGGAGAAAGAGGTGAGGAATGGAACGGCTAGGTTACAGGGGGGCATAGAGGACCTGACGCAGGAGGTGGAACAGCTGACGGTGGGACAGACGGAGTTAGTGGAGCAGGTACAAAAGAACACTGCGGTACTAGGAGGGTTAAAAGCGACACAAAGAGACATCAAAGACGACTTGATAGCGACGAAGAGGGAATGTCAGAGGGTACGTGAGGGACTGACAACGAGGCTGGACGAGGTGACGGAGGCAATGGAGACGAAGGACCGGGAGGTGAGGACGCACATAGAAACGGTCAAGGTGGCGTTAGAGGACGAAATTGAGGAGACGCACCGGGAAATAAAAGAGGTGAAGCAAAAGTTAGAGAAGGTGGAAGAGGGGGTGAGTGAAATTAAGAAGAGACGGACGGAAACTAAGAGAGAAATACAGGAGGAGGTGATGGAATATGTGCAAGGTCGGTGCTCAAATCGTGATGATGTGCTCGCTAACCAAATAAAGAGTTTGCAGGTGGCGAAGGAGGTGCGGAGACGAGGTGCCAAGGTGAGTGGCGATATACGCGGAAATGTATATGATGTGAGGGGAGCTTCAGTCGGCTTGGGGGTTGATTTGGATCCGGGTGTTCGTGAGAGGCCGGTGGTGAAGTGTGCGACAGGTACGGTGTGTGAAGGAGGAGGTGTGCGAGAATGTCCGACTCTGGGGTGTGTCAGGAAAAAGTGCGCGCCGAGGAGTGAGTGTGCTGTCGAGAGTGAGTTGGTCGTAGCGCATGTGCGAGGGAGCACATGGAAGCGCGTAGTGGGGAGTGTTACAGAGGATGTAACGAAAGAGTGTACACCTGTGGTGAGTGTTACGGAGGAAGTAATGGGAGAGTGTGCGCAAGAGGATGCACGAGAAAGGTGTGTAACAGAGGAGTGCATGAGGAAAGAGTGCGCTGTCAAGAGTGGTGGTGAAAGTGGTAAGAGTGACATGGAGCATGAGTTGGTTGTGGCAGGTGAGAGAGGATGTACACCTGGAATGGAAGGATGCACACCTGGAATGGTAGAGCGTGTATGGGAATGCACACTGGAGTTGGTAGTGAGGCACGTGATTGGGTGTGCAAGTGAGAGCACACCTGTGGTTGTCACAGAGGATGTGACCGAGGAGGAGGCGCGAGGAGGTGTGTTGGTGAGGTGTGCGAACAACGAGTGTGTGCAAAGGTGTGCGGTGGTCAGGTGGGTGACCAAGTCAGTGAGTGGAATGAGTGTACCTGGGTGTGTCAGGGAAGGTGCAATGACCAAAAGCATGGAGACAGCTGGATGTATGAGCAAGGAACGGGCTGCGGGGTGTAAGCATACAGGTGAAGCATCGACGGTAACCGGGTTAGCGGTTAGAGCGACGTATAGCCGAATTGGGCCCTCGGTGCGCGCCGGGCAGCTTCGCGTGCCAGGAGGACCAGCGGGGATCCGAACCACAGCGGTTTCGAAAGAACCGCCGTACGCGATCCACGCTGGGCCTCGCTCGGAACGGCCGCGTCCGTGCTCCACTAGGTGGAGCGGGCAGCCGATAGGAAGGGTCGTCATGGTGACCCCTTATTGTTAAGGCGTTCCGGCAGGGCGAGGTCGGGCCATTGGACGGCTCTGTGCCGGGATGGTGTGTGGGATCTCCGCCCGGGTAAACCTCCTTCCCTGCACTGAGTGCCGGACGCATCCAGCCGCCGGCACCAAACAACCCGCATTCATTGCTCGGCTTTACGAAGCCGGGCTTTAGAGATGAATTGGCGCACCGAGAGGCTCAAGTGAGTAGACTGTGATGATGAGGGTAGTGTTTTGGACCCGAAATTAGAAAAACAAAATTTGATAATTGGCAAAGGATTGGCAGAGTGATGAGTGGCAGAGGATTGGCAGATGATTGGCAAATGTTTGATTGGCTGGAATTTGGTGTGCAAAATTGGTAGTGAAAGATACCCGATGTGGGGGGATGGCAACTCTGCCATCTCTCACACCGGGGGCAAAGGAGCACTAGTCTTATGGGGTTGGCAGTGAAAACTAGCCCGGGAGGGTTAGGATAATGATAGGGATCTAGAGAAGATGACCTTAGGTAACGTTAAGGTTAGGTAGTGACAATGATACCTGTAGTGGGGAGGCAGGTAGATTAGTTTGGATGATAATGCCGTGGTATGTGCTTAGTTTAAAGGGAAGACGGGGAGCACTAAGTTAGCAGGGCAACAGGTAGTTCAGATGATGCCGTGTGTATGGTTAAAAGGTGTGATTGCACAGGTGTGCAACTGGACAGGTGTATGGAGCAGTGTTTGAGTGAGTGATAGTGATGTGAGTTGTGCTGACCAAATGGTCCAGGAAGGAAGGAGGGTGCAGGTGGCACCAGGTGTGATTGCACAGGTGTGCAACTGCAGGTGTATAGAGAATGGTTGTATGGAATAAATGGTCTGGAGTGTATGGAGTATTGGAATGGATGGTCGTGGAGTGAGTATGGGGGAAACTGTGGAGTGGAGTGGATGTTGCGAAGGTGTGAATGGGGGAAGAATGAACCCCCATCACGAATACCCGGGGAGGGTAGTGTAAGTGTTAGGTAGAGGGTACAGGTAAATTGTGGTTGGATATTGGCATCTGTGGTGCGTGGTGGAAGAATGATGGTTGAATGGGTGCATTAGTGTTGTGGAAATGGCTGGGCGTGTAGCCTGTTAGTGTGTGTAGTTCGTTGGGCACTCCACCACTGTGAGGATGTCGGCCAGGTGAGGCCGCAGGTGGGCTATGGGAGCCGGTAGTTGTTGTGGATGGGGCCCGAGGATCCGGAGGACGGACCCGGGTAGCCCAGTGCCAGAGGGCACCAAGGGGTGACAGAGCCAGGAGGGGCCTTCCCCAGTTAGTTAGGTTGGGGTGAGGAGCTAGGTAAGCTCGGGTGGCAACTGCAGTGGTGGAGGTGTGCAGGTGGGTAGACCTGCTGGGAGAGCTACACGACCCAGCCTGGAAATTGTGCAAGGGCACAGGGAGTTGCATCGGGGGAGTGAGACCCCAAATTAAGGAAGCACCACAATGGGAATTGGTTTTTAGAACCCCTAGTGTAAGTTGGCCAATGGATTGGCAGGGAAAGACCCCGGGTAGTGTAAAGAGTATTAAAGTCATTTAGAGGATAGTTAGGATGGAGATCTCCTTGCACCATCTACATCCACTCACCTGAGATGACGTACCTCCACACCATGCCAGGTGGTTTTTATTATTTTTATGATGCAAATGTTTGGAATGTGAGACGCATCATGACGTGGGTGTGACATTGTGCTGATGTTCCATCTCTTCCTCCTTATGAGGATTGATGATGAATTGGGTGATGGCAAATTTTGGTTAGAGGGAGTGAAGACGAATTTGGTATAGAAGAGATATGGGGAGACGTGACAGTAGTGACGAATTTGTAAAGGTGTAGGTTGTTGTAAATATGGGGTAAGGGCAAGGGTAGTGTAGGTGACAGGGGGGTGACGTACGGTAGGGACGAGCTTTTCTCACTTCGCTCTCCGTACGCACTTCGCCTTGCATTGCCTTATTGATGTGTACCCTTGTGACCTTACCCCTCGCTCATCTGTCTTTTCCCCCTTTTGTCTCCCACCGAGGACTGTGCACCACTGGGCGCCGAGGGGAGCGTGCGTGAGTCCGCCATTGTGCGCCCGGAACTCTCTGAACCAGCTGTCTGCATCGATGCACCACATTATGGACCACATGTCTGTGGCTGAGCACCACATATGGACCCCATGGGTTGGGGCATGGCCCCTCTGCTGGAACCAGCCATGAAGGCCCGAGATCTTGCTGGCGGACCTTGGCCACAGGGCACCGATGCCCCACAGGTGAACCACACTAGTCGGCCCTGTGGGCCATAAATAAATAAAAATGGACACGTTGGGTGCATTTTAATTCCACCAATAGGCCGCCAGTAAGAAAATGAAAGAAAGACAACAACTGGAAGAAAGCAAATAGCCAGCAGAGGGAGCCGAAGAGCAAGAGACCACCAGCAGGGTTTGGGGTTTGTTTGTTGTTTTTATTTTCATGAACAGTGATGACTGTGCACAGATTGGTGCTTGAGGGTGTATTGGTGCGTTTTGCGTGCTTTCATGGTGCGTCGATGCAGAGCAGACTGTCTCTCCCCCCCAAAAGAACAATCACAGGTCCTGGGTTAGTTTTGTAAATAAAAGCAGAGCCATTGTAAATAATGCTCCCCACCGTAAATGTATAGTTTGAAGACCATTCCGCAATTCGGTTAGCTGTGGGCATGAATCTGTTAGGCAGGGTGCAATGGAGCAGCGGGACATATTTATTTATGTTTTAAAACTGTCGCACTCAGGGTCAGGTTAAATGTAGAGGGAACTACACCTACGTGCCACACTAAAAGTTAAAGTTATAGGCCCGGGCCGTGCCTAAGAGGAGGAGGGTGCAGTGTTGTGGATATGAGAATGGTTTTTTTTATTTTGTTGTTGTAGTGTAAATTGTGGTAAAATATCGCCCTCCTTACTCCAGTGTTGTATCAAGGTCAAAGGGCGTTCCCGTAGTTAGTTCCATAAAGCATACATGAAGGACACCATAATATCCCTGTTCAGTAGCTTATTTCCTTATTATGTGTATTAGGGTAAGGCCTTGGCTTCCATTAAGATGACACTCCATTGCACCAAGTGAAATAAGATAGATTCCCTTTCATTCCCCATTCCCACTCCCAAAACTTCTACTGCCAACTACAATAGCCGCCATTAAGCATGTGCTCAGCTCGGGGAAGAAGGGCGTGCCCGCCCATCGTCATCAAGGGTGGAGTCGGAGGGCCTGTGCCCACCAATCAGGGCCGAAGCGAGCTCACCGAGGGGCGTGTCCTGAAGGCCGGCGGCTTGATCGCCTGAGGCGCTATAAAAAGCGCGGGCGCAAGAACCGAGTGCGTGGTTGGACCAAGCAAGAGAGAAGTGTGTGGTTGGACCAAGCAAGAGAGAAGTGTGTGGTTGGACCAAGCAAGAGAGAAGTGTGTGGTTTGACCAAGCAAGAGAGAAGTGTGTGGTTGGACCAAAAGGGAGACGTGCAAAGAGAGAGTGGTTGGACTGAGTACGAGAAGAGTTGAGTTGAGTACGAGAAGAGTTGAGTAAGGGATCCCTAAAAGAGCAGCTCCAGCCACTGCAAGTTCAGTCACAGCAGCTTCAGCCACAGCAGCAGCAGCCACAGCAGCTTCAGCCACAGCAGCTTGGGGGCTTTGACGGCAGTTTTTGAGCAGGGCCGCGAAGGAACGGCGGCTGCTAAACGCGCCGATCGGAAGAGGAACGGCGGCTGTTAAACGCGCCGATCGAGAAAGGGCGGCGGCTGCTAATCCACGACCCGACCGTGCTGCGGGTCCAGCTGAACCTTCCTCCCCCTCCCGCCATCCACCTCCTGCCATTCCTATCATCATTCCCCGCGTGAGTCTGTCTTTTGTTTGTTCTGTCCTGGGTTTAATTAAGACTGTAGGTAAGCTAATAATTGCACTGTGTCTCTGATTCTTCTGTATATTATTTTATTATCCTTCCTTCTCCTTGGTTACTTTGAGCGTGTAAATAGTAGGAATAAATTTAGTAGTATTTCCAACCTTTTTGTCTTCTTCTTCTTCTTCACATCCGTGTCACCTTTGTCTTTTCCCTATTGAATACCTGTGGCGCGATTTCGGCCAACGTCCAGGAATCGGGTTAGTCGGGGTAACTGTTCGGCCGCGGTGCCATCCACTCGGCAAAACAACATCTTATCCGCGGTCCGTAACAATATATATATGTATGTATGTATATATATATATATATATATATATATATATATATATATATATATATATATATACATACATACATGTATAAAGCCCATCAAAAATGACGGGTTGGAACAGTTTATTTGACAGTGCAGCCGCGTGAGCGTGCCAAAGTCTGAAGCCTGGGCCTTGTGTCAGACATGCTTATATCTTCTTTATTTATTAGATATCCTACAGACATAAATGAGCTCAGTTTACTGCGCACTTTGCACGTCACATTCAGCGAAAGTCGCCTCCCTGTTAGGCTGGGCCAAATCGGAGGTGATTTTCCTAATTCAATGTAATTTACCTAAAAGTTGTGAGTGAGTATCAGGAACAAAATCATGAAAAAAAAATTCAAAAATATTGACGTTTTACGGTCAGACAGCCCGTTACCATAGCAACAGTTACAGACGACTCAAAAAATGCCTAAATTGACGATTTCTCAAGCTGTGTTTGACCCCCAGAGTTGATTCTGGTACCAAAAGATGCAGAATTGAAAGCCAAGGATGATTGGATAGCTTAACAATGTCTGTGACACAATTCAATACCACTTTTATCCAAAAAACTGATTTTTGTCTGAAATTTCAAGCATATTTATGGAAAAAAATTGAAAATTTTGCTTTTTAATCATAGGATAACCATTAATCAGATTAAATTTACTTTAAATTGTCTTTTACAACCTTGTATTGTCCAGTTTTTATAACTGTTATAACGTTGTTTAAATTTGGCCATCTTCATTTCAATAAAAAAAAGTTAACAAAAGCAGCTTACAATCATTAATTTTAATGCCTGCTTTCGGTTGTTACTGTAACCATTCATCAGGGCGTTCAAGGCGCTCTTGCACACATCAAGGATAGGCGCTCTTGTCTTCGATACAACGGCAGTGAACTCTGGGGTCAAGAGTGGAGTCGTAGTAAGACTGGAGACTGAGTTTGGCAGGAGTCTTCTGCAACTGGCGTGTCGGCACCACATCCACGAATTGGTTGGAGGGGCGTTTTGCTCAATAGTGTATGGCCCCACCACAGGACCTAATGAACAGCTGTTCAAGCGACTGCTCAACACTTGGAGTGAATTGGACCAGGGCAACTACACATTGGTCGAGGTGTCTGCTCAACAGAGAGAGCTGGCTGGCCATGTACATGCCACCATCACCTTCCTTCAGACGTGGATGGACAATAGCACAAAGGAGACTCTTCGACACGACTACCTGGAGCTGGCACACCTCACACTGCTGTTTCTTGGAGGGACTGTCCCTGATGGTATGAGGACCATCACTATCAAAGCTCCTGGGGCATTCCACCACGCCCGTTGGATGAGCAAGACTTTATACACTATAAAGGTGGCACTCTTCCGTTGGCAGCTGGGAGATATCTACACACCCGAAGAGCTGGAAGACATAACCAGTCTCGCTGCATTCATGTCAGTCTTCTACACTAAAGCGTGGTTGACATGTACCAGTGCTGCAGATGCACCATCTAACGACATGTACCTGATGAAGAACCTCCTCAAGGCTGAGGCCAGTATCGCAAAGAATCCAACAAAGTGGCCTGCCAAATTTCTGTCCTTTGTGACTGTGGCCCGAGAGAAGCTACAAAACCATTTGTGGTACCTCTCAGAGAGATTGGTCTCTTTGGCACTCTTCTCGGACAGAACGTCATCTGACAAGCAGACTATGAGAAGGGCTATGCTCAGGTACAGTGGGACTGCACATAACATGATACAGGAGATGCCAGCCTCACAGCAATTGGGGAGTAAAGCCCTCAAAGACTTTGTTGGTTACGACTCTTGGAGCATGTTTGAACTCTTGGGTATTGACTCCAGTTTTGTCAAGCTCCCCGTTGCACAGTGGCCCACCTCAGACAGCTATCGTCATGGCAAGGAAGTTGTGGCCAAACTCCCAGTTGTCAATGACGCAGCAGAGCGGACACTTGGACTCGCCACAGATTTGAACACTAACAAGGCCCCCACATCTGAGGCGCAGCTCCAGGCTCTATACAGGGTTGTGAAGGGCGTCAGGGAGAAGCTGCATGGACTGGCAACATCCACTGAGGTTGTGACTAAGAAGTCATTGGCCTCCATTGATTACAATTGGGACTAGGTTTTTTATTTTGTTATCAATGTTCAATGTCAGACCTTAATTTTGAGACAAAAAAGCTTAATCAATGACGAAAGTTAATTTAAAGTACATTTAATTTGACTATAGCTCTGATTAATGATTATCCTATGATTAAAAAGCAAAATTTTCATTTTTTTTTCAAACAAATGCCTTAAATTTGAGATAAAAATGAGTTTTTGGGATAAAAGTTGTATTGAATTGTGTCACAGACATTGTTAAGCTATCCAATCATCCTTGGCTTTCAATTCTGAATCTTTTGGTATCAGAATCAACTCTGGGGGTCACACACAGCCTGAGAAATCATCGATTTTAAGAATTTTTTGAGTCGTCTGTAACGGTTGCTATGGTAACGGGCTGTTTTACCGTAAGACGTCAATATTTTTGAAAAAAAATTTCATGGTTTTGTTTCTGTTACCCAGCCACAACTTTTAGGTAAATTACAACCTTGTAGTATGAAAAATTGAAAATCACCCCTGATTTGGCCCAGCCTACTCCCTGTGCCTTGTATTTATTGTGATTTAAAAAAAACGCTTCCATACACCGACCTTGAGGTTCGGTTTGCAAGCCACCGTCTACAATTCCAATGTAAGAGACATGATTACTCTTCTTTTGGGTCTTCAGAGTCCTAAGGGTCTTTTGGGTTCTCTGGTTAATTTGGGTCTTTTGGGTGCTCAAGCTCTTTTGCATCCTTGGGATCTTCTGGTTCATTTGGGTCTTTGAGGTCATTTGAGTCTTTTCGTTCCTCTGCATCTTTGGGGTCCTCAGGTCTTTTCAGTCATTTAGGTATTTTGGGTATTTGGGGTAATTTGGGTTCCACTGGGTCCTCAGGGTTTTTGGGGTCTTTTGGTGTTTTGGATTGTTTGGTTCTGTGGGTCATTACGGGTCGTCAGGGTATTTTGGGTTTCCAAGGACGTTTTTGTCTTCTGGATGTTTTCTATTTTTTTTTTGGTCTTTGGGATATTTTGGTTCTCTGGGGTCTTCGTGGTCTTTTTGGTGTTTTGGGTCTATGGTGTATTCTGAGTCTTTGGGTTTTAAGGGTCTTTGAGATGTTTTGGGTCTTTGAGGTATTTAAGGGTCTTCTGGGTCTTCAGGATCTTTTGGGTCTTCTGGGTATTTAAGGGTCTTTGGATCTTCAGGGTATTTTGTGTATTTTGTGTCTTGGTGGTCTTTTGGGTATTTAAGGGTCTTGGCGTCTTTTTAGTGTTTTGGGTCTTTGGGGTCTTAATGGGTTTTTAAGGGTCTTGGGGGTATTTTCAGTGTTTTTGGGTCTTTGGTGTCTTTATGGGTCTTTGGGGAATTTTGTGTCTTCAGGGCCTTTTGGGTTTTTGTTGTCTTTTGTGTATTTAAGTCTTTGGGGTATTTTGGGTCTTCAGTGTATTTTGGGTGTTTGGGGTCAATTGGGTTTTCAATGACTTTTCTGTCTTTGGGGTATTTTGGGTCTTGGGGGCCTTTTCAGTATTTTGGGTCTTCGGGGTCTTTATGGGTCTTTGGGGAATTCGGCATCTTCATTGTCTTTTGGGTTTTTGTGGTCTTTTTGGTATTTTACAGTTTTTGGGGTTTTTTGGGTATTCGGGGTATTTTGGGTGTTTGGGGACAATTGGATTTTCAATAACTTTTCTGTATTTTGAGTCTTTGGGGTATTTTGGGTCTTGAGATCCCTTTGGGTCTTCTGGGCTTTAGGGGTATTTTGGGTCTTTTGGGTCTTCAGAGTCATTGGGGTCTTCTGGGTCCTTGGGGACTTCTGGGTCTTCATGGTCTTTTGTGTATTTAACAGTCTACAGGGTATTTTTGGTCTTCTGGTATTTTGGGTGTTTGGGGTCTATTGGGACTTCGGTGTCTTCTGGGTCCTTGAGGTCTTAGGGTATTTTGGGTCTTACCACAATTTTAGGTCTTTGGGGTCCATTGGGTCTTTAGGGTCTTTTGGGTCTATGATGTATTTTGGGTCTTCGGGATATTGTGGGTGTTTGGGGTCCATTGGGTCTTTTCGGTCTTTGGGGAATTTTGGATCTTCAGAGTCCTTGGGGATCTTCTGAGTCCTTGGGGTATTTTGGGTCCTCTTTGTCATTTGGGTCCTTGGGGTTGTTTGGGTCTTTTGGATCATCAGGGTATTTTGGGTCTTCGGGTTATTTTGTGTCTTTGGGGTCCATTGGGTCTTCAGGGTCTTTTCAGTCTTTTGGGGATTTTGGGGTCATTTGGGTCTTTGGGGTATTTTGGATCTTCAAGGTATTTTGGGTTTTCAGAGTCCTTGTGGTCTTCTGGGTCCTTGGGGTCTTCTAGGTCTTCATTATCTATTGTGTCTTTAACAGTCTCCAGGGTATTTTGGGTCTTCAGGGTATTTGAGGTCTTTGGGGTATTTTGGGTCTTTAACAGTCTTCAGGGTCTTTTGGGTCTTCGTGGTATTTTGGGTGTTTGGGGTCCATTCGGTATTTTGGGGTCTTTGGGGTATTTGGGATCTTCTGAGTAATTGGGGTATTTTGGGTCCTCTTTGTCATTTGGATACTTGGGGTTGTTTGGGTCTTTTGGATCCTCAAGGTCTTTTGGGTCTTCAGGTTATTTGGGGTCCATTGTGTCTTCAGGGTCTTTTCAGTCTTTTGGGTATTTGGGGTATTTTGGGTCTTTGGGGTATTTTGGGTCTTCAGAGTCCTTGGGGTCTTCTGGATTATTGGAGTCTTCCTGATCTTTTGTGTTTTTTACAGTCTAAAGCGTATTTTGAGTGTTTGGGGTCCATTGGGTCTTTGGGGTCTTCTGGGTCCCTGGGGTATTTTGGGTCCTCTGAGTCTTTCAACCGGTGGACACATAGCCGTGTTCAAAGCCTTCCCCTTAAACTCCCCACTCAAATCCCTTTTAAAGCGCTACTCATAGCCTTTAAAACCTACCTTATGAGCGAGACACACACACACACACACACACACACACACACACACACACACACACACACACACACACACACACACACAGTATTGTTTATGGTAGATACTCGTATACATATACATGAACGGTTCATACGCAAAAGCCGATAAACGCCAATCCTGTCAAAAACTAGATGGTATTTATAGAATACTTACCCTGCGCAGTCAACTTGTTGCGAGCCAACTCTTCTGTTTTTGAACATTTTTTTTTTCGTTGATCCAATATGGCTGCCAGACCACGTGAGCGACCACATCATAAATTTATATTCTCTTATATAATTGTTGCATAGATCACGCTCAATACATTTCAAACTGATCAGACTAAGCATTGTCCCTGTCGAATTATGACCTCATAATTATGGCACCAATGATGTCATCATTAACAACACCTATTCCCCAGATGGAGTCCTTTACAATGAGTGATGTTTCAATTTTTTCCATGCAGCAGTTTTGGAGATATAGAGGTGCAACATTTTTCGGTTTTTCCAAGATGGCACCTGTACCACATGACCTATGACGTCATGATTATCATTAAAATATTCTTCATGAGGAGGCGCTCCTATGGTGAAAATTTCGTGCCCATCAGACCAACAGCTGCTGAGAAAAAAAATTCACAATGATCGATCAGTGTTGTACTTGTCGAATTATGACGTCATAACGAAGGCACCGATGACATCATCATTAACATATCTTATTCCCCAAGGCGAGTACTTGACAATGAGTCATGTTTCAATTTTTTCCATGGAGCGGTTTCAAAGATATAGAGGTGCAGCTTTTTTCGATTTTTCCCAAGATGGCGTCTGTACCACGTGACCTACGACGTTATAATTATCATTAAAAAAATTCTCCCGGAGGAGCTGCACATATTCTGAAAAATTTGTGTCCATCGTTCTAACAGTTGCAGAGGAATTTTTGTTTTATTCATGCTGATCATATCAAGCGTTTTACTTGTCGAATTATAACGTCATAATTAAGGCACCGATGACATCACCATCAACATATCTTATTCCCCGTGGTGAGTACTTCACAATGAGCCATGTTTCAATTTTTTCCATTGAACGGTTTGGGAGATATAGAGGTGTAACGTTTATCCAAGATGGCGTCCGTACCACGTGACCTATGACGTCATAATTATTAATAAAAAAATATACAGGCAGTGGCGCTTGCGCATGTATGTGTGTATATATATATGACTCCATGGTAAGATCTCCAACCTTTCATTGAACAAACAATGACTCAACGTTTCGATTAACAACATGTGACAAAGCCACACGCCTCGTTAATCTTCCTCAAGAGTGATAAAATCATCTCAACATCCCCTTATATGCAAAGTGGGGTGGGCAAAAAAAGTGCCCCAAAATACCCGAAGTACCCCAAATACCCAAAAGACTGAAAAGACCCTGAAGACCCAATGGACCCCAAATACCCTGAAGACCCAAAAGACCTTGAGGATCCAAAAGACCCAAACAACCCCAAGTATCCAAATGACAAAGAGGACCCAAAATACCCCAATTACTCAGAAGATCCAAAATACCCCAAAGACCCAAAAATACCGAATGGACCCCAAACACCCAAAATACCTCGAAGACCCAAAAGACCCTGAAGACTGTTAAAGACCCAAAATACCCCAAAGACCTAAAATACCCTGAAGACCCAAAAAGTGACCCAAAAATACCGAATGGACCCCAAACACCCAAAATACCTCGAAGACCCAAAAGACCCTGAAGACTGTTAAAGACCCAAAATACCCCAAAGACCTAAAATACCCTGAAGACCCAAAAAGTGGGCTTTGTCACATGTTGTTAATCGAAACGTTGAGTCATTGTTTGTTCAATTAAAGGTTGGAGATCTTACCATGGAGTCATTTGGATTGAATCCCAACCGCAAATCTTTGCTTATATATATATGTATGCATGCAGAGCGTCAGTTCTGCTGAAGCAGTTTATTGCCAAGTGTTTCAATCCTGGATGAGTCTGCTCTCCGGTGCAGGATGCTCAACTGAAAGTGGAAGGAATTTGTAATTTGTTCAGGGTTGCAATGATAGCCCGCGTATCCTTCAAGAAGGACACTGTGTAATCTTTAACATCCACCATCTAATGCTTGCAGACGGAATACAGTGTTTACAATCCATCAGAGGGACGCACACACATTTATGCCTCACCTAGTCTGTGAAACACCAGGATGGCGGTTTATAGCTGGCCCGAGATTAAAACCCAGGCTCGACAGCTCAGACACTGGTGTGAATACCTCTAATCTATGAAGGTGAATGTGATTGCTGCACAAATTTCTACCACAAGCTTTTATACTTTTCAATAATCTGAGATTGTGCAGCTGCAAAAAAAAAGCAAAAAGTGAGAATGCTGAAAGGGACACAAATCATTTCTGGATTGGCCATGTTTAATTCTTACAATGTAACAGGAATTGTTTTGTTTTGTACAACATGCTTGCTGCCGAGTCAAATGGGTTTTATGGATTATTTTTTTCTTAAGAAAAAAATCCACCGGATTATTTTTTTTTAAATTCCAAATTGCTACAATTACCTTCAAGGTACAGATAGTGTTTGTTTATAATGAGTAGGAGAGAGTGCAGGAGGTGGGGGAGCATGGAGAGGCCTTGCACTAATGCACCGTAAACATGGCAGTTGTTAGGAGCGACATGGTCTCAAAATCCCCTTGTGAAACTTCCCCCCCATTTTGGGGAAATCCTTGGCCAGGCCATTACCGTGTGCTTTGGGCAGAAAGCCGCTTGAGGAACCAACTTTAAGTTTGGACTGCAAGCCTCGGGGGAAAGGAGCTTTATTTTGGGCATCTCAATTTTTTCTGGGGGTGAAAAAGATCAAATTCAGCAGCAATAACTTTCCCCCGGCACTCCGCACTGCACAACGACAAATTCATGGCTCTGCAGGATCAGAAGCTTTGACCCTTGGTGATTCGGACAAACGGCCTACTTTTTATTCTTTGCTTTTCTAGAAAAATGATGACTCTTCTTTTCTTTCAAGACAAGACCTTCGGAAAACAAACATCCTGTTTGTACGGTGCAGTTGCTTCAAGACCAACTGCTTTCTTTGAATAAGTATCATTGAAATCACATTTTCTTGCTGACAAACATCTTTCACCCAGTGACCTTCATGATGATCGAGGTATGCTGTAAAAAAAAGTTCTCTCTCTTTCAGTGTCCCTCGGTCACTATCACTAGTCAAGAGCAGAGTGTTTTTCCAAGCACTTTAAATGTCAGAAAGGTGTTGAGACACAAGCCGTAACTGGCAATTCAATCGATGTCACTTTGCACTTTATTTTTATTTGTCGTCTTACTTTCATCTTACTTTAAAGAAGTCCAAGATATCCACACTGTTTCCACTACATCGCAAGACAACTTGTTTTTAGCTTTTACTCGCACATCATACTCTATGAATATACTACAGTACTATATGGGCCTCGTTACCATGCGCTCGCGAAGGGAAAAGCGGGGTTAAGCATTCAAGTACGTACGGGTCTGCATTTCAGTAAAGTAAAGTGTGTGCCGTGTCAGCATTTTAAAAATTCATTTTCTCGGCAACCGTTGGTGCGATTGGCATGAAATTTTCACGATAGGAGGGCCTCCTCCTTTAGAATATTATAATGATAATCATGACATCATAGGTCACGTGTTGCAGGCGCCATCTTGAAAAACCGAAAAACGTTGCACCTCTATGTCTCCAAAACCGCTCTATGGAAAAAATGGAAACATGGCTCATTGTCAAGTACTCACTTTGGGGAATAAGATATGTCGATGATGTCATCGGTGCCTTACTTCTGACGTCATAATTCGACAAGTACAACACTTGATCTGATCAGTATGAAATAAAAAAAAATTCCTCTGCAACTGTTCGTGCGAATGGCACGAAATTTTCAGAATATGAGGGGCTTCTCCTGTGGAATTTTTAAAATGACAATTATGAGGTCATATGTCATGTGGTACAGGCGCCATCTTGGAAAAACTTCACACCTCTATATCTCTGAAACTACTCCATGGAAAAAATTGAGACCTGGCTCATTGTCACCGACTCCCCATGGGGAATAAGATATTGTTGCGGATATGAGGATTGCATTTTTTTTGATTGTGTTGTATTATATTGGAGATGGTGATGAACATTGTTGGATATGGCCCCTCCTGCCTCCGGAGTTGTGTAAAGGTCAAAGGGCGTCCCATAAATTAGTCCAAAAGCATACACGTCAGCCAATCATAGAATACCCCTGTTCGATAGTTATATCTTATTATGTGTTTTAGGGTAAGGCTGTGTCTCCCATTAATTGAAATACTCCATTGCACCAGTGAAAGAGATAGATTCCCTTCATTCCCATTCCCAAAACCTCCATTTCCCCTTTCGTCATTGCCAGGCCTCGATCGCCATTGCCAATTACATCCCCTCCAATTGCCGCCATTGACCACGAGGCAGGGTTGGTGAAGAAAGGCGGGTCCCCACCTCGTCAGGGAGGGGAGGAGTGAGCCAGCCCCACTCGACCAACCATGAACAAGGGGTTTGGCTTGAGAGGGCGGAGAGAGAACGTTTGGGGGAGGTTCGAAAAGGTTGAGGGGCGGGGCCTATATAACCCGCCGGCGGGGCGTTCCCAAGGCAGACGAGAGGGAGTCCAAGCAGTTGAGACAAGGAGGGAGAGACATGAGATGGGCTGAGAAAGGAGAGGAGCTTTTAAGAGAGTTGCAAAAAGGTCCAAGGCAGATGAGCTGAGAAGAGAGAGGGTCCAAGAAAGAGCTGAGTTGTGAGGTCCAACAAGCAGAGATCATCCAAGGAAGCACCAAGCCTGCTATTCGTCACCTTGCTCACGAGCGGCAGCGTCTACAGCAGCAGCAGCAACAACGCTTGCCAGCCGCTTAGGGGTCTGGACGGCAGTTCGGAGCAGGGCCGCGAAGGAACGGCGGCTGCCCAACGTGTGGATCGTGCTGCCGGACCCAGTGGACTTTCCTCTCCTTCCAGCCAATTCCTGTCATCATTCCCCGTGTGAGTCGTCTTTGTTTGTTCTGTCCTGGGTAGGTAATTAAGCTTGTAGAAGCTAAAGATTTCACTGTGTCACCTGCGTCTCATGTCCCTGTAAATAAACGTGACTGCTTTCTTCTTGCTTATATGTGTAAATAATAAACCCATTTACCCTTCTGTACGGCTTCTTCCTCTTTGCATTCGGTCGCTTTAGAGTTTTCCATATTGAGCAGCTGCGGTGCGATACGGCCAACGTTTGGGGTTGAATCGGGTTAGTCGGGGAATAACTGTTCGGTCGCGGAGCCTCCGCTCGGCAAATATAACATCTTTAACCGCGTACCGTAACAATTGGTGTCGGGGAGTGAGATATGAGGCCCGAAGCGCGCTTAACGCGCTCAAAATTACAAGCAGCTGGAAATTGTTTTGTTTTTAAAGGAAAACCCGAATTTTGAAATCGCGCCATGGCTGGTCACGGCGATCGGATGCCG
Source organism: Myxine glutinosa (assembly GCF_964187855.1). Lineage (NCBI taxonomy): Eukaryota > Metazoa > Chordata > Myxini > Myxiniformes > Myxinidae > Myxine > Myxine glutinosa. The sequence continues at coordinate 43,207,935 of NC_136268.1, forward strand.
GTGGGTGAGCTAGAGGAGGGGTTAGGAGTAACCCAGGATCAGAGGGACGAAGTAGAGGAGAACATTGGCAAAGTGGTTGAGGGGGTATCAGACGCACAAAATGGCGCTCTCGCGCATGAGGTTTCGGGCGCACAAGATGGCGTCCTCGCGCACATGGTTGTTGCGGCACCAAATTTAGCCGCGCCCGTGGTCGCGGTAGCCGAACCCGAGATGCCAATGAATTTGGACCTGTTTATGAAACAGATGATGGCCTTTATGGTAAAAACAGACGATAATTTCAAAGGGATGGAAAACACGATAGGGGGCCAAATGGGACAAATGGGGAACCGGATGGATGCTCAGAGTGAGCAAATGGGGGCAATGAGGGACGACGCGAGGGCTGATAGTGAGTGATTGGGGGGCGAAATGGGGGGCAAAATGGGAGAAATGGGGGAACGGCTAGAAGCTAAATTTGAGGGGTTAGACAACGGGATAAAAGAGGTAAAGAATGGGTTAACGGGGGTGGAAAATAGAATGGCTGCCCAGGAGAATCAGTTAGAGGGGGTGAAAAATGGGTTGATGGGGTTAGAAAATAGGATGGAAGACAAATTGCGGGAAATAGGGGAGCAATCCGCCCGGGAAATCGAACAGATGGGGAACCAGATAGAGGAGGTGAGAATCGGGGTAGAAACCAAACTGGATGCTCAGAGGGAAGAATTGGGACAGATGAGGGTGGCATCTACAAAAGAGAGGGAGGAGATGAAAGAGGAGATACGACGAGGTGTGAGTGAGGAGGTCTCGGGGGTACGCGAGGAGGTAAAGCGAGGCGAAAAGCGTATAGAGAAAAAGGTGAGAAATGGAACGGCTAGGTTACAAGGGGGCATAGAGGACCTGACGGAGGAGGTGGAACAGCTGATGGAGGGACAGACGGAGTTAGTGGAGCAGGTTCAAAGGAACACTGCGGTACTAGGAGGGTTAAAGGCGACACAAAAAGAAATTAAAAATGACTTAATAGCGACACAGAGGCAATGTCAGATGGTACGTGAGGGACTGACAATGAGGATGGACGAGGTGACAGAGGTAATGGAAACGAAGGACCGAGAGGTGAGGACACACATAGAGACGGTCAAGGTAGCCTTAGAGGACGAACTTGAGGAGACGCACCGGGAAATAAAAGAGGTGAAGTGAAAATTAGAGGAAGTGGAAGAAGAGGTGAGTGAAATTAAGAAGAGACGGACAGAAACTAAGAGAAATACAGGAGGAGGTGATGGAATATGTGCAAGGTCGTTGCTCAACTCATAATGATGTGCTCGCTAACCAAATAAAGAGTTTGCAGGTGGCAAAGGAGGTGCGGAGACGAGGTGCCAAGGTGAGTGGCGATATACGTGGAAATGTACATGATGTGAGGGGAGCTTCAGTCGGCTTGGGGGTTGTTGTGGACCCGGGTGTTCGTGAGAGGCCGTTGGTGAAGTGTGCGACAGGTACGGTGTGCGAAGGAGGAGGTGTGCGAGAATGTCCGACTCTGGGGTGTGTGAGGAAAAAGTGCGCGCCGAGGAGTGAGTGTGCTGTCGAGAGTGAGTCGGTCGTAGCGCGTGTGCGAGGGAGCACATGGAAGCGCGTAGTGAGGAGTGTTACAGAGGATGTAACGGAAGCGTGTACACCTGTGGTGAGTGTTACGGAGGAAGTAACGGGAGAGTGTGCGCAAGAGGATGCGCGAGAAAGGTGTGTGACGGACGGGTGCATGAGGAAAGAGTGTGCTGTCAAGAGTGAGGGAGAATGCACGCCTGTGGTGAGTGTTACAGAGGGTGTAACGGGAGAGTGTGCGCAAGAGTGTGCGCGAGAAAGGTGTGTAACGGACAGGTGCATGAGGAAAGAGTGCGCTGTCGAGAGTAAGGGTGAGTGCGCTGTCAAGAGTGGTGGTGAGAGTAGTGCGAGTGACACGGAGCGTGAGTTCGTTGTGACAGGTGAGAGAGGATGCACACCTGGAATGGTAGAGCGTGTGTGGGAATGCACACTTGAGTTGGTCGTGAGGCACGTGGTTGGGTGTGCAAGTGAGAGCACACCTGTGATAGTCACAGAGGAGGTGACCGAGAAGGGGGCGCGAAGAGGTGTGTTGGTGAGGTGTGCGAGCGACAAGTGTGTGCAAAGGTGTTCGGTGGTCAGGTGTGTGACCAAGTCTGTGAGCAGAATGAGTGTACCTGGGTGTGTAAGAGGAGGTGCAATGACGAGGAGCATGGAAACAGCTGGATGTATGAGCAAGAAAGGGGTAGCGTATGCGTGTAAGCATGCATGTGAGGTATCGACGGTAACCGGGTTAGCGGTTAGAACGACATTTAGCCGAATCGGGCCCTCAGTGCGTGCCGGGCTTCGCGTGCCGCGAGAACCAGTGGGGATCCGAACCACGGCGGGTTCGAAAGGACCGCCGCACGCGATCCACGTTGGGCCTCGCTTTTAACGGCCGCATCCGTGCTCCACTAGGCGGAGGGGGCAGCCCGATAGGAAGGGTCGTCATGGCGACCCCTTTTTGTTGAGGCGTTCCGGCAGGTCGAGATCGGGACATTGGAGGGCTCCGTGCCGAGATGGTGCGTGGGATCTCGGCCCGGGTAAACCTCCTTCCCTGCACTGAGCGTCGGACGCATCCAGCCGCCGGCACCAAACAACCCGCATTCATTGCTCGGCTGTACGAAGCCGAGCTTTAAAAGTGAATTGGCGCACCGAGAGGATCTAGTAAGTAGACGGGTGATGAGGTTAGTATTCTGGACCCGAAATTAGAAAAACAAAATTTGATGATTGGTAAAGGATTGGCAGAGTGATGATTGGCAGATGATTGGCAAAATTTTTGATTGGCTGAAATTTGGTGAGCAAAATTGATAGTGGGACCTCCCCGATGTGGTGGGATGGGCAATCCACCATCCCTCACAACGGGGGGCAAACGAGCACTAGCTTATGGGGTTTATGGCAGTGTAAGCTCGCCGAGGGAGGGTTTGGATAATGTGTAGGGACCTAGAAGATGACATTAGGTAACGTTAAGGTTAGGTAGTGACTGATACCTGTAGTGGGGACGCAGGTAGTTTAGAGTGGATGATAATGACGTGATATGTGCTTAGTTTAAAGGGAAGACGGGGAGCACTAAGTTAGCAGGGCAACAGGTAGTTGAGATAATGCCGTGTGAGTGTTGGAGGTGTAGTGAGAAGTGTATTGTGAAAACTGTGTGAGGAACAGGTGTGATTGCACAGGTGTGCAACTGACCAGGTGTATGGAGCAGATGTTTGAGTGATGGTAATGGTGAGGTGTGTTGTGTTGACCAACTGGTCCAGGAAGAGGAGGAAGGTGCAGGTGGCACCAGGTGTGAGTGCACAGGTGTGCACCAACAGGTGTGTGGAATACATGGTAGTGTGGAATATCTGGAGTATTGGAATGGATGGTCGTGGAGTGAGTATGGTGGAAACTGTGGAGTGGAGTGGATGGTGCGAAGGTGTGAATGGGGGAAGAGTGGACCCCTATCACGAATACCCGGGGCGGGTAGTGTAAGTGTTAGGTAGAGGGTACAGGTAAATTGTGGTTGGATATTGGCATCTGTGGTGCGGGTGGAAGAATGATGTTTGGATGGGTGCATTAGTGTTGTGGAAATGGCTGGGCGTGTAGCCTGTTAGTGTGTGTAGTTGGTTTGGGCACTCCACCACTGTGAGGATGTCGGCCAGGTGAGGCCGCAGGTGGGCTCTGGGAGCCGGTAGAGTTGTGTGGATGGGGCCCGAGGATCCGGAGGACGGACCCGGGTAGCCCAGTGCCAGAGGGCACCAAGGGGTGACAGAGCCAGGAGGGGCCTTCCCCAGTTAGTAAGGTTAGGGTGAGGAGCTAGGTAAGCTCGGGTGGCAACTACAGTGGTGGAGGTGTGTAGGTGGGTAGACCTGCTGGGAGAGCTACACGTCACAGCCCAGAAATTGTGCAAGGGCACCGGGAGATGAATCGGGGGAGTGAGACCCCAAATTGAGAAGCACCACAGTTTGGTCAATGGGAATTGGTTTTTAGAACCCATAATGTAAGTTGGCCAATGGATTGGCAGGGAAAGACCCCGGGTAGTGTAAAGTGTGTTAAAGTCATTTAGAGGATAGTTAGGATTGGAGTCTCCTCACACCATTTGCATCCACGCACCTGAGGTGACAGGTACCTCCACACCATGCCAGGTTGTTTTATTATTTTTATTGTGCAAATGTTTGGAATGTGAGACGCATCATGACGTGGGTGTGACATTGTGCTTTGTTGTTCCATCTCTTCCTCCTTATGAGGATTGATGACGAATTGGGTGATGGCAAATTTTGAAGTAGAGGGATTGTGGAGACGAATTTGGTATAAGGGAAATAAGGGGAAGACGGGACGGTAGCGACGGATTGGTAAATGTGTAGATTTTTGTACATATGGGGTAAGGGCAAGGGTAGTGTAGGTGACAGGGGGGTGACATACGGTAGGGACGAGCTTTCTCACTTCGCCCTCCGTACGCATTTCGCCTTGCATTGCCTTATTGATGTGTACCCTTGTGACCTTACCCCTCGCTCATTTGTCTTCCCCCTTTTGTCTCCCACATGACCTGTGCGCCATTGGGCGCCGAGGGGAGCATGCGTGAGTCCTCCATTGTGCGACCGGAATTCCCAGAACCAGCTGTCTGCATCGATGCACCACATTATGGACCACATGTCTGTGGCCGAGCACCACTTATGGACCCCATGGGTTGGGGCATGGCCCCTCTGCTGGAACCGGCCATGAGGGCCCGAAATCTTGCTGGCGGACCTTGGCCACAGGGCACCGATGCCCCACAGGTGAACCACACGTAGTCGGCCCTGTGGGCCATAAATAAAATAATTAAAATGGACACGTTTGGGCAAGCTTTATTGCAAATAGGCCGCCAGTAAGAAAATGAAAGAAAGACAACAACTGGAAGACAATAATAATAACCAGCAGAGGGAGCCGAAGAGCAAGAGACCACTTGCAGGGTTAGGGGTTGTTGAGTTTATTTTCATGCATTGAACACTGATGAACTGTGGTGACTGCACCGATTGGTGCTTGAGGGTGTGTTGGTGCGTTATAGGTGCTTTCATGGTGCATTGATGCAGAGCAGACTGTCTCCCCCCCCAGAAAGAACAATTACAGGTCCTGGGTTAGTTTTGTAAATAAAAGTAGTGTCAACTGTAAATAATGCTCCCCACCGTCAGTGTGTAGTTTGAAGACCAATCCGCAATTTGGTTAACTGTGGGCGTAAGTCTGTTAGGCAGGGTGCAATGGAGCAGTGGGACACATTTATTTATGTTTTAAAACTGTCGCACTCAGGGTCAGGTTAAAAGTAGAGGGAACTACACCTACGTGTCACACTAAATAAAAGTTGTAGGCCCGGGCCGTGCCTAAGAGGAGGAGGGTGCAGTGTTGCGGATATGAGGATTGCATTTTTTTTGATTGTGTTGTATTATATTGGAGATGGTGATGAACATTGTTGGATATGGCCCCTCCTGCCTCCGGAGTTGTGTAAAGGTCAAAGGGCGTCCCATAATTAGTCCAAAAGCATACACGTCAGCCAATCATAGAATACCCCTGTTCGATAGTTATATCTTATTATGTGTTTTAGGGTAAGGCTGTGTCTCCCATTAATTGAAATACTCCATTGCACCAGTGAAAGAGATAGATTCCCTTCATTCCCATTCCCAAAACCCCCATTTCCCCTTTCGTCATTGCCAGGCCTCGATCGCCATTGCCAATTACATCCCCTCCAATTGCCGCCATTGACCACGAGGCAGGGTTGGTGAAGAAAGGCGGGTCCCCACCTCGTCAGGGAGGGGAGGAGTGAGCCAGCCCCACTCGACCAACCATGAACAAGGGGTTTGGCTTGAGAGGGCGGAGAGAGAACGTTTGGGGGAGGTTCGAAAAGGTTGAGGGGCGGGGCCTATATAACCCGCCGGCGGGGCGTTCCCAAGGCAGACGAGAGGGAGTCCAAGCAGTTGAGACAAGGAGGGAGAGACATGAGATGGGCTGAGAAAGGAGAGGAGCTTTTAAGAGAGTCGCAAAAAGGTCCAAGGCAGATGAGCTGAGAAGAGAGAGGGTCCAAGAAAGAGCTGAGTTGTGAGCTCCAACAAGCAGAGATCATCCAAGGAAGCACCAAGCCTGCTATTCGTCACCTTGCTCGTGAGCGGCAGCGTCTACAGCAGCAGCAGCAACAACGCTCGCCAGCCGCTTAGGGGCCTGGACGGCAGTTCGGAGCAGGGCCGCGAAGGAACGGCGGCTGCCCAACGTGCGGATCGTGCTGCCGGACCCAGTGGACTTTCCTCTCCTTCCAGCCAATTCCTGTCATCATTCCCCGTGTGAGTCGTCTTTGTTTGTTCTGTCCTGGGTAGGTAATTAAGCTTGTATAAGCTAAAGATTTCACTGTGTCACCTGCGTCTCATGTCCCTGTAAATAAACGTGACTGCTTTCTTCTTGCTTATATGTGTAAATAATAAACCCAGTTACTCTTCTGTACGTCTTCTTCCTCTTTGCATTCGGTCGCTTTAGAGTTTTCCATATTGAGCAGCTGCGGTGCGATACGGCCAACGTTTGGGGTTGAATCGGGTTAGTCGGGGAATAACTGTTCGGTCGTGGAGCCTCCGCTCGGCAAATATAACATCTTTAACCGTGTACCGTAACAATATGTTAATGATGATGTCATTGATGCCTTCGTTATGATTTCATAAATCGACAAATACAACACTTATCGATCCGATCATTATTTTAAAAAAATTCAGCAACTGTTGGTCTGATGGACACGAAATTTTCACCATAGGAGCGCCTCCTCCTTTAGAATATTTTAATGATAATCATGACGTCAAACGTAATGTGTTACAGGCGCCATCTTGGAAAAACCGAAGAACGTTGCACCTCTACATCTCCAAAACCGCTCGATGGAAAAAATTGAAACGTGGCTCATTGTAAATAACTCCATATGGGGAATAGGTGTTGTTAACGATGACGTCATTGGTGCCTTAATTATGACGTCATAATTCGACAAGTACAACGCTTCGTCCGATAAGTTTGAAGTTTATCGAGTATGATCTCCACAACAATTATTTTGGAGAATGGAAATTTATGATGTCATCGGTCACGTGGTTTGACAGTCATATTGGATGAAAGAAAAAAAACCTTTAAAAAACAGAAGAGTTGGCTCGCACCAAGTTGACTGTGTGGGGTAAGTATTCTATGAATACCATTTTTCAATTGCAATTTCAAAAAAACATTTATTTCCAAATTTGCCAATATAAGTACAATAGAACAAAAATATACAAAGTAATACTTCCAGAACTTGATGAACTCACAAGGGTCCCATACAATCAGAAATAACATATGGAGAAGCAAATATGGAGGCATATTCTGAAATATTCAGAAAGCCTGGCTCATTGACGTACATCATACATCTATTTGTTTTTGTTATTCACAGTATTCTTCACCATTTTTTCTTTAATTCTCTACTACTTGGTCTTTTTGGTCTAATTTATCAATTGTCATTGAAATTGTTCGTCCATAAGCATATCAATACAAGCCTTGGCTTCAGAATATGCCTCCATATTTGTTTCTCCATATGTTATTTCTGATTGTAACCATGTGAATTCATCAAGTTCTGGAAGTATTACTTTGTATATTTTTGTTATATTGTATTTATATTGGCAAATTTGGAAATAAATGTTTTTTTGAAATTGCAATTGAAAAATTTGTACTTTCAAATTCATTTTGTGCTTTCACTGACATCACAAATATTCAGCAAGCCTGGCTCACTGATGTACATCATACATTATTTTGTGGCTGAATTTTTGTCTGGAAAAAATATATTTGTGGTTGAATTTTTGTCTGGAAAAAATATATTGTAAAATTTTTTGAAATAACTTTCCATGGAAAACAAATTGTCCTTCAGTATATTTGTTGAAATTATCAAATCATTCCCTCGCAAAATGGCGTCTATTTTAACTCCGACCCTTATTTTCCAAATCATTTCCCAATGCATAGCAGCCACAATTGTCATTTCTCATTTCTCTCCTTCCCTCTCCCTTATCCTTTTCCTTTATGCCCATTTTTCTTGACCGATCAACATTTATTTCCATTTCCTCAATGTCATGCGAGGCTTCACAAAGGAAGGTTAATCTGCATCGGGAAGTCAGAAAGAGACAAAGATAATCCAGTCAAAGCTCAGACAAGTCTGGTATTGGCTTAATGGATAAGGCGGCTGGCTTAAGATGTAAGTTTGAGCTCCTGTCATGCCGTTGAATTAACAACAGGTGGGTGACTCAGCCTGTCATCCTTCTGAGGTTGGAAAAATGAATACTAGATGACTGGTAATAGGGGAAGGGGCATTGCATCAGTGGCATAACAACATCCCCAGAAAATGATGCAGCCAATCAGCCACAGGGTGCATACGAACCACCACAATGATGTGAGGACCAGAGGGTAGTGTAATGGCAATTGTAATGATGCAAAGGCTGTACGCGCCCATAAGGTGAGTTGCCTAAAGGAAGCACTGCTTCCCTTGCATCAATGGACGTGGTACACCGGTGATGTAGATGTCCAGGCCCCATATAAATAAAATTGTGATAACTGTATGGTTGACTAACGTCACTTTCATTGTAATTAAACAATATAACAAGGCTAATGATGTGTACTTCAGCCACAAGACCAAAGTACACAGTCAAACAAAGCTCGTCAAGCTAATACACATGCACTTTCACACTAAAGCCAAAGCTCATGATCATGCAGTGACTTCTAGTTTTACAGGTATCATTTTATACATGAACAGACGGTGCAGGCAGAATCAATTCACCAAGCTCGTTCTTCACATACCGACACTCTGCTAGCAAACGTTCGGTTAGTGGGGTTGTGGTTTAAAACCAGGAACAACCAATCAACTCTCAGTACGAGAGGAGGAAGCATGAGGGTGAAGAATGGAATACTGTTCCCCCCTCTGGGCCGGTGCTCCTGCCTAACACGTAACTCGGCTTCACGCTGTTGAAACCAAAGCTTTCAGAATCATTGGAATCTCCTGCGATGAGGCTAACTCCGAGGGCCTCTCACTCACTCACCGCAGGCAGGTTGGTGGTCTTTCTGTCTTCTACCAACTCCTCTCAGGCTTTGCTCCCAAGCTCTCTCTGTGCTCTGTCCCTCAAATATTCCTACAGGTCGCACAAGATCTACCAGCAACCCTCTTATGGTTAAACTGCCAAAATATAGGCTCTCTGCTCACCTTCACTCTTTCATTCCCCTTTTCTCCCGCCTCTGGAACAAACACCCCCAATCCCTTCAATCCCACTCCTCCCTCCAGGTCTTTAAAACAGCTGTTCACCACCATCTCCTATCTTCCCCCATCCAAAACCTTGATCTTTTCTACCCCCGCTAATTCACCCCAGATACACTTTTTTGAAATTCCAACTTCTTTCCTGGAAGTCCTTGCAGTGTCCATATGTTTTATACCTCTCCCACCTCACCCCATGCCCTCTCCCTCCCACAGTTCTCTCGATGTCCCTGCTCTCAAATGTTGTGTTTGTGTCCTACCCCCTCTCTCCCAATCTTATCTACCGCTCCCCTAATTTTGTGTTTTATGTGTCGGTTTGACTTTTTGTTTGATTAATGTTAGCTCTTTCACGAGCCTCGACCTTGTATACAAAAAAAGAAAATGAAAAAAAAAGAGGTTGTTTTACGCGTACTCTCTCATCTTGAGGGGCTTGGAGCTAAAAGGCGCAATAACGTGGAGCGGGTAAATACTGTACTTCACTGTTCTTTGGTTTCCCTTGGGACTATCAGCAGAGGTCTACTTCATCACCAGCTCGCTGTTCACGACAACCCGCCAAACTTTTCTACTTCCTGGGGTTATTTTTTTCTTCCGCCATTTTAGATCGCCTTTTGCCGGAGGAATATCCATTTTGTTTTAACTACTTTGCTGGTCACCCTGAAGCATTGGTGTTTTTGTCTCCTGAAAATCAACATTTTATTATGGGTTTACCCGCCGAGACCTTCAACCACCTTCTGTGGAGCATTGACTGCATCTCGGTGGAACGTCCACCTTTACTCCATTTCGCCATATTCGTCGAACGTAACGGTGATGAAAGCTTCCCAGCAAGCATCTAAGTTAAAAGTTAATCCAGTATCATGGACAGATTCTTAATATTGTTCCGTGGAAGGGGGAGGGGAGTGGAACTTTCGTTAGATTGTTGTAAGAATAGCATGATCCGTGTGCTTTGAGTAGGTTAGATTGCCATGTATCACAGACTTGTCACAGTAAGTCTTATTGCTACATGTGAGGTTCAGGGGGTAGCATATGTAATTTCTAGACTGTATAGCTAGGAAAATATTGTAAGCATAAAAATCTCGGTAGTGGGTGGGGGCAGGTGAGGACTTGCAGCCACTAAAAGGCACAACGGAAGTGCTTTGCACTTCAAAGGGCCATCATAAACTGTTTGGACGATGTGTGCAAGCCAAGGCGGAGAGATGCGCTGTAGGGCTTGGAAGAGGATAGAAAGACTTTTTATTGGGGCCATCCCATAGGACGAGACAGCCCAGAGGATAGCACCTCCCACAAGCAGTGGGCAACCAATCACAGATCCGCCACAGTTGGAGGTGGCCCCAAAGTACGTAGGGTGGGCCAGAGAACCTGCAGTGCAGAAGTTCAGTGGAAAGTACTGAGAGTCCATGAGGACTGAGTCTGCAAAGGAGCATGGGGTAGAGTTGAAGTGGAACCTCGGAAAGAAGAAGCTCACTCTGTCTTTCTTGCTCTTCCTTTTGCTGGCTATCTTCATCTCCCACTGTCTTGCTATATCTCGCTCTTTGTCTCTGGCTCTGCTTCGTTTTTGGGACAGGGAGAACTGCTCTCTGGAGACTTGGATGCCGCCTCACAACTATTTGCCTCCACTGCATCTCTCCTGCAACCTTCATGTTTCCAAGCTGAACCATCGCCCTGCACACCACTTAGCATCGCGTGATTGAGAATTCCTCACCTGCTTTCCCCATTGTTTCGTAAGAGTATCGTTTGTGGCATTTCGTAGAGATATAATTTTATTTATTTCATCACTGTAAATAATTTGTGTGTCCCCATATCCATAATTGTGTCTGTTGACTCGCTTGGTTTGTTCTATTCTCCATGTCCTGCCCACCTCTTATTCCCGTATTTCTTTCTTTCATGATACATACATAAAGCCTTATAAAGGTAGGAAATGTTTTCCATCATTATGCCTCCCATGCGTTCCACAAAATTCAGTTCATTTGCGTGACCTTGGGCGATCAGTAAAGTTGTAGATTAATTAAACTGAATGCAGCTTAGCTGGAAACCTTTTGGCCATTCACGGGATAAAAGATCCTGGCGCAGACGGCCCGTATTAACGGAGGCTGTCTCACGTGACAATATTTAAATGAATCTTGTTTGGAAAATACTCGTTGATGAATAAATTAATCATAATTGTAAAAGCATTACATCATCATCAATGCACCATACCCCGACAGAGCATTAGTGTTGCCAAAGTCGTCTCCTCGCAAGTATCATGCTGGGTGGTTTGCCATTAACTTTCCAGTAATTAGTCAGGGCAGGAATTTGTAATTTGTTCAGGGTGTCGATAATTCGCCCACTCGTTGCAAAAGACACTGAGGGATCTTTAACATCAAGGAACGCCCAGCGTTGGCAGACGGGTCTTCTGGTTTAACGTCCATCCGATGGACGACATGCAAAATGATGCATCGCTCTGCCATGTGAAACACCATGTGGCAATTTATAGCTTGATCGAGATTCAAACACAGGCTAGACAGCTCAAAGGTAAAAAGCATTGTCACAATATCTATAAGAACCCGAGTCTGTTTTCCTTGCTGAAAGTTATGATATTCAAAAGACCTTTGAGTTTGGTGTGCGTTCAGTGTTTGCACCACATTAATCGCTGTCCAATCGCTGATCGTGATCTGTCTTTTTCAAAGTCTGCAGTCAAGTTTTTATTATCGGCATAAAAGCAATTTTTTTTAGACCTTATTATTTGTTTTTCCTGCAAACTGTGCAGTATTTCATGCACAAGTGAGGTGTCTGCTATAATAATTGACAGATACCCTTTCCAGGAACATTGGGAAGAGATAAAACTTGACAAGAAGCAAAATAATTGAACTGAGAGATCCCTTTGTCCTGCTTATGACATCCAGTGTTTGATGCATGGTGTGCACTGCTGCTGGGGTCTAGGACACCTCTGTATACTAGTCAGGCTGTCATGCTACCCTTTATGACAACAATGAACGATTTGCACGCTTTACCGATAGCACACCATTCGGCACTTCCAAGTACCAGTCAAGTAGAACTTTGGCTGAGGGAGATTGGATGGTCTTTTTATTGGGAAAGCTGGATGTACATATCTACCTATCATTGCTCCTTCATAAATACATCATAGATAGTGTGCTCGGCTATGCATTTGTTGATATACAAAGTATGTGCCAATCAGCTGAGCCTTTCAATAGAGACAGAAGAAAAAACTGTGCTGAAGTCAAATCAAACAACATCTTGAGGTCAGGTAATTTCCCCAACCCACATCTTGAGATTGGGTGGTTCCCCAACACAATTTCTCTATGATTGGTAGAGGCTGGCGGGTGTGACTTTTCATTGGGACCTCCCACCTCCAATGAGGCCGAGCAACACAGAAGATGGCACGCCCACGGAAGCGGACAGCCAATGAGTGGCCATGCTGCCCAAAAAGCTGGTGCCAAAGTTTACAATGGCCATAACCGCGTCTGAGCATGGCAGGTCTCGTTCTGGAAGTTCAGCTGTACTGAAGATCTATAATTAATGTGAAAAGTCTGAAGTTATGCTATTTCCTCTGCTTGGGGCATATTGAACCATTGACCATGAGGTTCATTCACGCTGTAAGACGTACCCCCTAGGGGTCACAGTATAGGACCATGTGACAATGACATCACGATATTGGTGTCGGTTGGATAACAGATTATGTTGTGTGTGTGTGTGTGTGTGTGGGTGTGTGTGTGTGTGTGCGTGTGTGTGTGTGTGTGTGTCGAAAGGAGCAACTGTGACCCTAAATGCTGCATGACACCAATGATATGTGCATAGATTATGGAAAAATAACACTTCCAAACTAGGATGGCATCCATATGGCACTCAGGTCATTGACGACCAAGATTTATGGCCACAAATAAATGAAAGCATAACTGCCAAACCAGATTTTGCCCTTATTATGGGCCGTCAGGATGACATAGCGTAAAATTGCTTATTTGTCTAAGGGGGTTCTATTGACCCCATTCCAAAGCACTCCCCTTTTGCAGGTTATTGGGATTTTCCCCCCTCTCTATACCTCTTTTTTATTAGTCAGTTGTCCGTTGGTTTGTTCCTTTTCTGTTTCAACCCTTCTTTCCCCTTCCTCTTCTTGCTGTATTTCATTCAGCTTGAGTGCAGCTTGTTCACCATTGTGTGTCCTTCTTCCCCTCACATTGACTCTACCATCTCCTCTGCTGATGGTGTTTCCCACACCTCTCGCGACTGTTCCATTTGTTCTGTTGCGTTCTGATCTGTTCAGTATTCTCGCTCTTCCACGAGCTTTGACTTTGTATACAAAAAAGAAGACCTCAGTAACATGTGGTTCTTGCGTTCGGTCTGAGTCGAGTTGGTCGACGGTTCAATTCTGACCCTGTCTGAGTCAAACCAAAAACTTTATAAAAATTGTACATGCTGATTTTTCGCTTGATGCTCATAGTCAGGGCCCTTAGGGATATTTTGGTTCAAATTCTTCCAAAAGCATCAAATTTGGCGCAGATGTTGCCCATGCCATACTCTTTCGATTTTTGACGGGCGCCAAGGGCGGTATGATCCGGGGACCATACCGGTCCATCCCGCCATGTCACCTGACCTATGACGTCATAATTAGGATATGCATCCAATCACATGGCGTACTATAAGTGGTCAAAGTTCAAAATGAATCGATCGAAAAATGAAGGCAGGGATCCATTTTTAAGGTTTTCATAAAATCCAATATGGCCGCCAGATCACATGACCTATGACGTCATATTTATGACATGTATAGTTGTATACAATCATGTATACATGAACCCGGATCATGATCGCACAAAAATTAAACACAAGGATATGGCATACAGTTCATAAAACATCAAAATCCGTACCTTTGTAATTAGACTGATGAACTGCATGTGCCTGAAAATTAGGAAATAGACATGTAAATATTTCCTCTAATTGTCAAAAATAAGGTCAGAGTTCGATTACCCAACCCAGAAACATTAAATGGTGAAGCTCGCGTAAATGTTGTCAAAAAACTCAATAACCGACATGTTTGACTCAAAAATGACCTTTAAGATGACCTTGAGGGTTGACCTTGACCTCGAATCATCAAAATAACATCATAATTGGATTCCTCGACCTCGAAAACCCCTGAAAAGTGGTATCATACATGATTCCAACCCTTTTGGTTATATAACTGATTTACCTCTAATCCGGGTGGCGGCCATTTAGTATTTCGCCAATATGGGGCCCCCCGGGGGGGGGGGGGCGCCCGTCAAAAATCGAAAGAGTATGGCATGGGCAACATCTGGGCCAAATTTGGTGCTTTTGGAAGAATTTGAACCAAACGGCCCCAAAATATCCCTAAGGGCCCTGACTATCAGCATGTCGAGGATATAGCACTGACAAACCCAGCTGGTTAGCATCTCATAAGAGTGGGGGGATGAGGTGGGGGGTGGGGAGGGGAGGGGGTGGAAAGGTGGGGAGGGGGGGGGAGGAGGATTTATCTTTCATTGCCCTGCTTACTCCAGAGAGAAAAGAGATGTCACAAGATGGTCTCACCAGCAGTCAGAGAGATCCAAAAAACATGATGTCACTTCCCCCAAACATGATGTCACTTCCCCAAAAAACATGATGCAAGTGCGTGCACTCGGACACCGAGATGCAGAATATAGTGATTTTCCAAATTCTCTCCCATGGTGGAAAATGCCCCACAGATCCAAAAAGGAGCAGAATCAAAGTTAACGGAATCAGATCAAAAATGCACATAGTGATCGGCACTCAATTACAGACCTATATGGATGGTGTCGTTTTTTCTATTGGTCGAGACATTTGGCAGCTCTCGTGTATTTTGGGGGTTCCTCATTTTTAACTCTAGAACCATCAGCTTGATTTTTCCAATATTTTGTGTTCATCGATGAACTGGGGCACGTCAAGTTTGTGAAGGACAAATAATTATGCAAAATATAAATGGCCAGCACGGGAAAATCACAATTAATCGTTTTGACATCGGGAAGGTGATGGATTTTGTGCAGGAAACCTGGAATACTGTGAGGCCCTGGCTTACATTGGGGATGCGTTGCTGAAAAGGGCGAAAAATATTGAAACAACGAGAATCAAAGCAGTTTTTCTGATAATAATTAATGGGATATGGTGGTTGGGGGGGGGGGGGGGGGAGAAGGGTGCGGAGGGGTCGAAGTAGATGGTACGTCGTCTTCTTCTTATTATTCCTCCTTCTTCAATGAAACTTGGGCATATTTTTCGACCGCAGGCAAACGTAATAACCGGGCAACATCAACGGCACATTCATCAGCGGCACATCGATGAATAACATCTAATTTAACTTCCAAGGCAACACTTTTACAATGGCTCTTAGCCAATTTATCTCCAGTGCAGTAGATTTATTTATATGCGAAGTACGGTCATTATTTCAGCGATTTTGCGATCTTCCGATTTGGTACTTTAGCGATGTATTTTGGCATCTTTATTGCTTCGAAAACGATGTGAGTGCGAGTTGAGACGACAAATATCGAGAAGAGGTATTAATAACGTGACGACATAAAAAGGAGACGACGTAAACGAGGGCATGACTGCACATCGGTTAAAGGAAATAGCGATTGTAATTAGAATACTTATCAGTTATCACCATATCCCGTAAGTTGTTGCTTTGCAATAACCATAGCAACAGGAATGCTATTGCCTAATTTGATTGGAGAAAGTGTTTTATTTATTTTTTAAAGAATAATTTCAAACATCTTCTCTAGGTGCCAGTTTCATGAAACATCATGTGATGGATTTTCACCCTAAGCCATATCTTAAGGAACGGGCCCGTTGTGGTGATGATGACGTAGACCACTCCTTTTTGCATTTTCAGATGCATATGGTTCCCAAAGGAGTTTCTTGGCTATTCGGCACAATCCTGGACGGGTCGCCACTCCGACACAGGATAATCAAATGGCTCATTCATCCCAGTAAGCTGGTACTCATTTTCCGGCCTCGGAAGGATGACAGGCTGAGTCAACCCACCTTGTGTTAATTCAATGGAATCACAAGAGCTTGAACTCAACACCCTGAGATCTCAAGGCAGCCACCTTAACTGTTAAGCCAACACCAGGATTTTGTGACAAGGTTTCTAAAAATGCTGAGTTTAAAGGTCTTTTAACTCTAGATGTTACTGCTTGGAAGCCTTGCTTTTTGCTTGCAACTCTAGTTATTATTAATTATTATTATTTTTATTATCATCTTTTTAAAATTGTTTTCCTCACTTGTAATGAGAGGTTAACTGTCCTCGGCCCAGCAGAACTTCATAACATCATCCTATTCATGAGGAAATCCGGGGATTTCCCCAGTCACTGAACAACATTCATCTTGGTGTTAGGATGAAGAGGCTGAAAGCCCACCTGTGCAAGGAGAGCTTCAGGGAACCAACGCAGTTCTTGATTCGAGTCTGAGCTTCAAGGTGAGTCATGCCATCGGTGGACACTCCGTCGATTTGCAGAACGGTGTCACTCGGAGACATGTTGGCACTTGCGGCCTTGCTTCCTGAGATAACCTGCAATGTATCATTGGCAAAATAAATATACATGCCTTTTCATGAGCTATAGATTAAGCAAGATTATTCCAAGAATGTTCACACACTCCTTTGTCTTACGATTTGCTCTTACACACTTGATACCCCAAATTTAAATTCTTTGGGTTTTCAGGTTTTCACAGTGTTTAAGAAATAGGTAATTGCCATTTGGCCCTTCATGCATGTGTCATATCCAACATTTTCCAGCACTCACAACTACTGAAGGTAATGTTATTTACACAGCTAACCATAACGAAGAAATTTGAGAATGAAATGGACTACTCTTGAATTTCAGTACACTGTGTATGACTTTTATGAAAAAGCAATTAGAGAACCAAAATGAATACATGAAAATTGGTTAAACGAGCACGGCACTCGGTAGAGAGCATACCACTGCCAGGCTGAAAGGTTTATGTATGGCATCGCACTGATGGGTCGGATCTGGATCCGGACCTGAACCAAAATATAATTGGCTTGTTCTTGTCACTTACCCAACTCATCCACCAAGTTTTGTTATAAGTCATCTGCAACTTTTTGAGATATCGTGCTATCGTTCTTGGCCCTATCACTCAATGATGTAGAATCACTATTAAAAAATAAAAAATTCTCTGATCTGGATCCGGATTCAGATCTTCACCAAAATTGAATCAATTCTTCCTTGTCATACATACCCCCAACCTGTCCATCAAGTTTCATCCACATCAGTAACAAACTTTTTGAGATATCGTGCTATATATCGGTTTTTGTCCTATCTCTCAATAGTGAAGAATCACTTGAAAAAATTCTCAGATCCTGATCCGGATCCGAATCTTCACCAAAATCTAAAAATTCCGTTCTTGTCACATACCCAACCTCTCCACCAAATTTCGTCCGAATCCGTCGACAACTTTTTGAGATATTCTGTTCACAGACAAACAGAAACACAGACAAACAGACAAGAAAGGACGTCAGACGGTAGGTAGCCGGACCGGTATGATGAACAAACTTTTTCATAATTAAATAATTTAAATTAATTACCACCTCTTTTCTTGAGATCGGCTGGTTCCTGATCTAATTAAGTTGGGGGGGGGGGGGGTTTCATTTTAATTAATTTTAATTTTATTTAAATTTTTAAATTTTTTTGTTTTTGTTCAATGGCAATTAATTTAATTATTAAATAATTTTAAAATTTTAATTTTAATTTAATTTTCTAATTAAATAATTAATTGATGAATTGATTAATCAATACATCAAAAAGATAGGGTTACGTTTTTCAATTTTTGGCCTTTTTCAAAATTTTAATTTTCGTCATAACAAACAGACAGGAATGAAAACAGAAAACATAACCTTGATCGACCTTCGGTGGCGGAGGTAAATAGAGTGAAATGTCATATTAAAATATTACTGCATTTTACCAAGCAGGTAGACGTCACTGAGCTGTCCACTGACCACCTCTTAAGTTGCCAAAGTGTTGGTGGTCAATGTCATGTTGTATATCCATCATCAAACAATCGGCGAGGAACCCCTCAAATACTTGTGCAATTACAAGTGTGATAGAGATCGGGCGTAGCTGATCACAACCCAAAACAGGTGAACTCTTTGGAACTGGGCATACTAACGCAGTTTTCCAAATTTGAGAAAAACATCCAGATCTAAGGCAGAAAAAAAAAATTCAGTAAATGGCCCCGACATCTCAGGCGCAAATTCCTTTATGAGTCTTGTCGGACGGTCATCTGGATGAACGGCTTTGGACGTGTCAAATTGACTTAAACGACTAAACACAGAAGTCGCTCAATAATTGCAGGAGGTGAAGATGAAGATAAATTTCGTGATCCGTTTGAGTTCACTTTGTCTGTGCGTGAAGTTAAGCGATCAAGGCAACATCATGTCAAAGATCGAGAAGATGAGCGTCCTCAGTGTGCGGAGTTGTGGCACTGAGGAAACAACCAGGTAATCTCATTCTTCTCTCCTCTCAACGTTCTCGTTGGACTGAATGGAGCAGGAAACATGGTGTCGTGTGTTTCATTTATTTAATTGGTTATCACATTTTTGTCACAACATGGGATTGCTTGGCATTTATAATTCACGAAGCTCCACATCAAAGGCGTTATTTAAATATCTGAAGATAGTTATAGATGACTTTCTTTACAAATGGTGTGTTCCGTTAGCAAGCAGCTTGCTATCCCTTGCGAAGCCAGACATTTTGTATCAACTGTTTTGCAAACTGCTCGTCTAATTGCTCACCATACAGAGCAAGCATTCGGGGTCCAGGCTAAATGAAGACCTTTGACTTAATTACGAAATATTACGAAACATTCACAGACATAATTACGAAGACAAAATTACGAAATAAAGAGTATGAACACACTCGTAACTCTATGACGATTCAGTTTGTTCTTTTTACCTCTGCCACGAAAGGAGGATGGAGGTTATGTTTTCACCCCTGTCTGTCTGTCTGTCTGATTGTCCGTTTGTGAACAAGATATGTCAAAAAGTTGTGGACAGATTCGGACGAAATTTGGCAGAGTAGCATATTTGACAAGAACGAAATGATTAGATTTTGGTGAAGATCTGGATTCGGACACCGGCTCGTATATTTTTTTAAGTGATTCTTCACCATTGGGAGATAGGGCCAAAAACGATACAAAGCAGGATATCTCCAAAAAGTTGTGGACAGATCATTTTGATTCAATGTGATTCTGTATTGTGATTTTCTGCTCTACTCTAGGATACAAAACGTAAACTGTTCACCTGGCGGAGGTATGCTCTCTGCTGAGTGCCTTCTAGTTGACATTGCTATTGTATTCCACATGGTTCTCAAGGTGCTAATTACTAAGAAACAACTCTGAACAAGAACTGGGGATAACAGTAGGTGATTGGAATCAACATCTTATCAGTCCGAAAATAAAGATGAGTACCAGACCAAAACTGAAGAAATGTAGAGAACTTTGAATGGAATACCAGAGGGGTGGAAAGCAGAAGTGGATAGTGAAATACTCAAGCAGGCAACAGTCTTGAAGTGCATGCTTATGCAGCGAAACATCCTTCTATACAAGATAAACGTACAGTCACGTGAAAAAGTAAGTACACCCCATATAAAGTTTTTGATTTTTTCAACATATTTCAACATACAGCTATTTGATCTTCATTTCAACAATATTGATAGATAAAGGTGATATAATATAACAAATATCATGAAACATTTACATTTTGTAGTCCATTGTATAATTTAAATAAACATAAATGCAAATTTCGCATGTGGAAAAAGTAAGTACACCCTTGGCTCTAATTGGTGGTATTGCCCCCTTTGGCAGACACAACCTCAAGTAGGCGTTTCTTATAACTGTCTACCAGTCTCTGACATCGACTGGGAGAAATTTTTGCCCACTCCTCCATGCAGAATTATTTTAGCTGTGCGATGTTTGAGGGGTTTCTTGCATGCACAGCTCGTTTCAAATCCCCCCACAACATCTCGATGGGATTTAGATCCGGGCTTTGACTTGGCCATTCCAGAACCCTCATTTCTTTCTTTTCAGCCATTCCCTGGTGGATTTACTGGTATGTTTAGGGTCATTGTCATGTTGCAAGGTCCACCTTTGGTTGAGCTTCAACTTTCCAACAGATGGCCTCACATTATCCTCAAGCACCCTCTGGTACAATGAAGAATTCATAGTGGATTATATGATGGTGAGCTGCCCAGGCCCTGATGCAGCAAAGCTGCCCCAAACCATAATATTTCCACCACCATGCTTTACCATTGGTATCAACCAACTTTACGCAACATTCTTGTGGTCAAATGCTGTCTTTCGTTTTCGCCAAACATGTCTTCTGGTACTGTGGCCAAATAGCTCTACCTTTGACTCATCTGTCCAGAGCACATTGTTCCAGAAGTGCTGGTCTTTGCCGAGGTGTTCATTGGCAAACTTTAGTCTTGCCCTGATGTTCTTTCTGGACAGCAAAGGTTTCCTCCTGGCACACCTCCCATGTAGATCAAATTTGTGCAGCCTCTTTCTAATGGTAGACTCGTGCACTTTGACATCAACAGTGGCAAGAGCTACCTGAAGGTCCCGTGATGACATTCTGGGGTTCTTAGAGACTTCGTTCAGCATTTTGCGGGCTGCTCTCAGGCTGAACTTGCTGGGGCGGCCAGGCCTGAACACGTTGGCAGTTGTTTGGAATCTTCTCCACTTGTAGATGATCTTCCGGACAGTCGAATGATTGATTTCAAATTGTTTGGAGACCTTTTAAAATCCCTTCCCAGACTCTTTGGCATCTATAACCTTCTTTCCGAAGGCCTCAGAGAGCTTTTTTGATCTGGGCATGGTGACACCGCACACTTCAACAACAAAGAGCAAAGCAAACTAAATGTCTGAGGTTTAAATAAGACAGGTTCCTCCGAGATCCTCTCTAACGATGTTCTAATCATTTGCACCTGAGCTGGTGTACCTGATTCTAATTTTAGGTATTTGAAGTAGTGATAAATGTAGGGGTGTACTTACTTTTTCGACATGCGAAATTTGCATTCATGTTTATTTAAATTATACAATGGACTACAAAATGTAAATGTTCATGATATTTGTTATATTATATCACCTTTATCGATCAATATTGTTGAAATGAAGATCAAATAGCTGTATGTTGAAATATGTTGACAAAGTCAAAACTTTACATGGGATGTACTTACTTTTTCACGTGACTGTATGTGTTGAACTGAGAAGCAACCTGGGTAAAGAAGGACTGGAAGTTGGAGATCTGGACTGGTCTCAACGAGGTACCTGAGATATTTGAGTGGAGTGTCTCTGCGGAAATGTCTTTTAAAATGAAATAATCAGGGCAGAAGTGAATGTGTGAGACATTCACAAGAAAGTGCAGAATGCAACACTGAGGTTGTGTGGTTATGTGCACAATATCTACGAGAAAAAATTAGCAGGATGGGTGAATGAGCTAAAGGGAATGGAAAATGACTTTGAGAAAGAGTAAGAAGGCAGGAGAAGGGTTTGGTGAAGGAGGACATCTTCCAATTTTGTGGGTGGGTCACTCCGCTATTAAGACTAAGTTGCTAAATTAAAGTAGTACATCCGTGATTTTGGTGACATGATAATGTTCCCCTTCATCGACTGAGAAAAATAGTCGCACAGTTAATTCCCACTTGGACAAGACACAGACGCGCGCACGCGCACACACCAGCATCTCTAATATAGGCATGCATCGATGCGTCATTGTGAATTTGCAGAGACGAGCTAAAGTATCGTGAGCCATGAGGGTCAAGCAGCTGTTTACGGTAGTTTCCTCTCCTGTCGGGAAAGAGCAGAGGCCACAAGTAAAATGTAGTGATAAATTTAGTGTGTGAATCATCTGGGGTTTAAAGTTACATTCCGTACTCTTGTTAACCGATCAGCTGTGACAAAAGAGATTCCTTAAATACTAAACAGGCCCGAGAAGGAAAAGGTATCTCGACATTACAAGTGGAACACATTACAATACCGGTACACAATGGTTTTGGAAATTGGACGCAGGAGGCTCTCGACATTGTCTCTGAAGGGGAAAGTCAGGATGACTTTACGCAACCTTATCATAACTCAAAAAACATAGGGGCAATACTCCTGGCGCTCACCTGGTAGAATAAACATTATACTGCACCGACTAAGGGCATTTTAAACCAATTTGAATGGTTGCTGGAAGACAGGGCAGCATGTAGAATCATACTAACATAATCATAAGAATTTAAACAAACAAATAAAAACATACCTATTTTAGGGGGGGGAACCCCTTTCCCCCAACCCCATATACCTCCTAAACCCCAATTTTTCTAATGCCTTGAACAAACATTGGTACATCGTGGATGATTAAGGTTGTGGTAAAGTTTCATCGAAATTGCGTGTGTATTTTCTGAGAAGAAAGCAAATACCTATTTTGGGGGGTCAAACATGGATCCACTTTGACCCCGGTAAACACCCTTAGACCCCGACTTGTTAATGCCGTGAACAAACGTTAGTCACAACACAACAAATATAATTTGTGCCAAATTTGGTCGCAATCCCATCAGCGGTTTAGGAGAAGAAGTTTCAAGTGTTTACGGACTGACGGACGGACAAGGCGCCATCGCATAAGTTCCCCTGAACTTCGTTCCAGGTGAGCTAATAACTTTTACGAATATTTTGAACAATTCAGTCCGGTGAGAAACCACCACCAACGATCAAAATTGTCCGGTAGTGCAACGCTCAAGTCAACCACTGAATGGTCTTCATCTGCTACCACTATGTGCTATATATCACCGGATGCAGATAAGACCCCTTTGTGCATAAAACAAGACCGTAAGTCTAACATCGGCATAGCTGGGCTTGTTTGATACTTTAGTTGAAGAGGATAGTATGACCTGGGTGGGGAAACCAGTTTGCAAATAATGTAAATATTAAATTATTTTTGCATTGAGACACTGGTTTATTCTCTGTTTGGAGTCAACAATGAACCAACCATACACCGCTTAAACCTAGAAACTTTACAATAAGGACAAAGGGATTGCAGTGTTACGATTATATTTATTATATTATTAGTATTAACGCTATTATTATTATTATTATTATCATTATTACGAAAACAATATGACTGTATTAAGAAATCTGGGCGAATTTGTCTGAAGCGGCCTGAAGGTGAGCCATGAAGGCATGAAGCCTAAGGCCTATACATACTGTGTCGTTGGAAGATCTGTAACGCCTACACTTTCAATATTTGATGGTTGTTTTAACAATCGGTTTATTTGTGTTTTACACTGAATGAAAAACATAGAGGTAGAGCATGGCAATTGTGATATAAGACAGGTTCGACTATATGTTCGGCCTGAACGAAATCGGAATCAAAATGGTGGTGTGCAGAGTCAGCCTTCGTTCCTCTGTAATGACATCACATCACCACTGTCATGTGACCAGATGCTCAGCTCTGATTGGTGTACGTTTGAGGGGACATACAGACATACGGACAGATAAACACTGTTCTAGACGGTTTTACCCTTTGGGCTACACCGTAAAAACCCACTTTGTGAAGAAGTTTCTTTTCGTATCCATTCTGTCTACCCCATTCCTCCCCACCCCATTGTTTGTCCAAGTCTCCCTCTATTTTGTCCTTCAACTCTGCTGTTGGTGTTTACCCTCTCTCTCCACTGTTCCTCTTGTCCTGTTGCATCCTGATCTGTTCAGTGTTGTCGCTCTTCCACAAGCCTTGACTCTGAAAAAAAATAATTGTTATAGGTTGGCAACCATTGTGCAGGCTTGATGGGCTGAATTGTCTCTGTCAGTGTTGAAGTTCCTTGGGAAGGAAGTCATCTATTACATATTGAAAAACGTGGTGTCTGTCCATGTGTCTGTCTGTCTGTCGTTTACGTCGACCTTCGTTTCCTGCGCTGCATTTGAAAAGTTCAATATTCAGTTTTGAAATGATGGCAGAAAAAGCATGAATAATGTTGATGGCAAAATTTAGTTTCGCAAGCAGAGATATCTTGCCCTCTTTTTAAACCAATTGAACCTCCGCCGCCAAATATTGCACCACTATTTTGGGTGGGTGGTGTAAGTAGCTGTAACTCAGAGTTTTGGCTCTGAGTGAAAACAAGAGTGAACACAATTAACCTTTTTAATGAAATATGAAACCAAGAGTCCAAAAAATAATTTAAATTGACAGATTAACTTTCAAAGTTAATTGAAATTTTTTCTTTTCCTGTCACAGGGGACTGTACTCTTGCTTGCTTTTCCCCTCACTGGGGATGGGTACTTTTCTAATCAACACTATAAGAAAGCCATTTGTCTGTGTGTGTGTGTGTGTGTGTGTGTGTGTGTGTGTATATATGTGTACGTGTGTGTGTGTGTGTGTGTGTGTGTGTGTGTATGTGTGTATATGTGTGTGTATGTGTGTGTATGTCTCCCACTCTCCCTGCCTCTGTCCATCTCAAAGTTCAGTGTTGTTTGCCTTTGCAAATCAGCTCCACGGAAAGGATTACACCAGGTGGATTGCCTTTGCCTTCCCAGTAGTACTTAGAGCAGAAATTTGTAATTTTTTCACAGTACCATCAATAACTCGCCTGCTCTTCATGAAAGACACTGCGAGATCTTTACCATTCACAAACTAATGCCAGCATACTGGACGCCCAGCTTAACATGCATCAGAGGGATGGCACACTCTGCGATGCAACTCTGGGCATGGATAGCACCAACCCGGCAGTTTGTAGCCCAGTTGAGAATCTAACTCACACTAGACAGCTCAAAGTTAATAATGTGCTACCTCTGCACGATCCTACGTCGGACATGTGTCACACTCACACACAGCAAAGTGACACACAGCCTCTGAACTGCAGGTTGCTCAGTTGTTCAGAAAGTCTAATGCAGATAAATAGTTTCCATACAGGAAACATAATCTTTGTGTCATCACAAAATAACAGCGCAATGCCAGGCAAACATATTGGTTGACAAGTTGTCATTCTGGCACAGTTAAATTTAGATGGCTTGGACAGATTGTAACAGGTGCTGTTGGACTCGGACAACAAACATGGCTAATCCCAAAGGCAGAAGACATTACAAAGCTCAAATATAGATCATACAAACATTCCAGTGTATGTAATAAAGCACAAAGAAGATCTCAGCAGTTCGTGATTTATCTATAATTGAGAGGAGTTACATTTCATTTCTGTTGCCAAGGATCAAATGTTATTTCTGTGAATGTTTTGATTCCCAACATTCCCTTAATGGAAAGTTTATCATCAGTTTGCCACCCATTAAGATCATGTTTGGTGCTAAATTAACGACTGATAAAGGGGATAATCTTCAATCCTATTTTTATGTGTGGCGTACGTTATGTCTGTGTGCTGTAGCAAAATTCAGGGTTACGCGATCGGTTGCATGAAGTATGTGTGGCGTACGTACGTACGTGTCTGCATTAAAAAAAAAAAAACATTTTCTCGGCAACCGTTGGTCTGATTGACACTAAATTTTCAACATAGGAGCGCGTCGGCCGGTATAATTTTTTATTCATAATTATGACGTCATAGGTTACGTGGTAGGACACCATCCTGGAAAAAAAAATGCACCTCTATATCTCCGAAACTGCTCCATGGAAAAATATTGAAACATGGCTCATTGTAGAAAACTCCGCATGGGGAACAAGCGTTGTTATCGATGACGTAATTGATGCTTTGATTATGACATCATAATTCGACAGGGACAACGATTAGTCTGATCAGTTTTAAATTTATTGAGCGTGATCTACGCAACAATTATATTAGATCTACGCAACAACTGTATGTAAATGTATGATGTCATATCTTATGTTGTCTGGCAGCCATATTGGATCAAAGAAAAAAAGCCCTTCAAACAGAGAAGAGTTGGCTCACACCAAGTTAACTGTGTGGGGTAAGTAATGTATGAATACCATCTAGTTTACTACGTGGTTTTCCATTGCATTCCTATGGTATTTTGGAGAATGTATGAAATCAAGAGGATCTTAATGGAGGTATGCTAACCACCATGTAAATACAAGGAAAAGCTGACATTTCAGGCATCAACCCTTGGTTGTTCTTTCTCCCCAAGGAAGGGTTAATGCCTGAAACACCAACAACCAAACATCAACTGTCCACCGATGCAGATAGGCACAAGCCTTCACCAGCGAGACTAGGTCTTCGTTCTGTACATAGGACAAGTACCACCCCACAATGGCCTGCTCAGATGCAACATGCGTTGAGATGTTTATTGTTCATAAGCAAACAGGTGCAGCTGCGGAGGAGAACAACTGCAAGGACGAGACATGAATTGAATGGAAAACATGTTGCACAGTTTCAGTGAGGGTGACCATTTAATAAAACTAAATTATTCATTGATACTAGATGGGGCTGTTCTTTGAACTCTGTGCATGAAATTAGAAACCTGCTACAATTTATAAATGTAATGGTGTGCACTTTCCGAACAGGGTCTCCAAATATACTCAGATAAAATATTTTGTTAATCTCATATTTATACTGTGATGTATGTGTCTGAAATCTGGATGCTACTAAATGGAGGTAGGATGGCTGATTTTAGCTCTTACATGAGCCTCGATTTGAGTATACAAAAATAATAAATAAATAAATAAATAAATAACATGCTATGTTAAAATGTGGAAGTCCATGTTAAAAGCACAGTACAACTCCTAATGATTTCTATGCCGCAGCAAAATGGCAAAGTGGCAACATGTTGATGACAGTTGCATGCAATCCTGGCGTCCTCGTGACGCAAGTGTGAATGAGGACCTCTAATCAATCCTCTGCTCTATGTAAACATCTGTGGAACATATAAACAATTTTGCCTACATATAGCTGAGAGCAGTGCCTTTTTACATCAATTTAAATAAATGAACGAATGAATAACCCTACAACGACCAATATGGGGGTTAAATTAACTGTGTTTAACAAAATGAAAGCTTTGAGAAGTGCTCAGTGCTCGATGATAAACACCACCTTTTAGAGGCCATTTTTCCCCGCAAGCGGGGGTTGGCCTTTTTCGGGAACTGTGGTTGTTGTTGTTTTTCGGTCCCCTTTTTGAAGCAATGTTTTACGGCCGGATGCCCTTCCTGACGCCAACCCTTTTTGCCGCCTTTAACGACAAGCAGGGAATTACCAGTGAACTGGTACTCAATTTGCCGACCTCGGAAGGATGACAGGCTGAGTCAACCCCCCTGGCGTTAATTCAGCGATTGACCGGGATTCGAACCCAGTATCCTAGGATCCCAAGCTGGCACCCTAGCCGCTAGCCCAACACCAGGGACTCAGTGCTCCCTCATTTGCAATCAGGTCAGAGTCAGGTCAGATGAGACCAAATTAGAGCTTTTTGGTAAAGCACATCATCTCTATGTTTAAAGAAAACAAAATGAAGCCTTCAAAGATAATAACACCTTCCCTACAGTCAAACATTGAGGAGGTTCAGTGAACTCAGTGCTCGATGATAGAAGTAAAATAAATTGTTGCTTGATATTTCAACTTTAAGACCAAATTCTATCGAAATCCCATAGAAAATATCGACTTTTACCATTTGCCATTTTACCACTTGGGAACCTTCAATGCAGCAGAATTGCATGATTCTATTTCTATAGAATTTTTACAGAATTTTTATAGAAAACGTATATGGAACCATTTCATAAAATGTATACAGTATAAATTTGAGCAACACCTGTGAGCTGTTGAGCATGGGTTTGAATCTCATCGCAGCTGTCAACTGAGTTCCTGGTGTCTCGCAGACAGGGAATTTGTCAATATGTGCGCCATCCCTCCGATAGATATTAAACTGGACGTCTCATCAACCAGCATTAGTTGGTGGTTGTTAAATATCCCATAATAGTTGGTCCATTGCGAAGAGTTGGTGAGTTATCGCCAGCACCATGGTCAAATTTACAAATTCCTACTCTAACCTACAAGGGGCACTGCATCAGCGGAATTGCCACACCCCTGCATGAACTCATCCGCAGCCACGTGCTGCATACGAACGACCACAATAGTCTTCAAAAACGTATCCCGGAGCACGTGACTTGCGAGAAATGGAACAAGACCATAAATAAATATATATCGGCCATTAGTGGCTTTGTAAAACAGGAATGTTAAGAGAAAAATCTTTTTGGATCTACACAGACGTTTACTTTGTTCGACAGAAAATATGGAAAGAGAATAAATAAACATGTCACCTGTGAGACATCACACTGTATCCAGAGATTCATCCAAATGTAACATGTAGTCACATAGATATGCAGCATATAAACCTCATTGAAAATTCTTATACATATATAATAATAGTATAATACACAAAAAGTGTGCGGTTAACCAAAATAAACTCCCTTCCCACTGCCTTTCGCCTGCCGCAACCCGTCCCAATGGACTGGGGGTCCCGGTGGCAACGGAACGCGATATTTTGATTGTCGTGTCGTGGTTGTCCTAGTCGGTGATATACTGAAACCTGCTGCGGTGATCTACTGACTACTACAATCTACTAAAAATCTACGAGAGATTTTTTTTTTTTTTATGAGTTATATTCTCTGTATCACAATTTCACAATGAAACTTCTTGCAATTATTTCCTGAAATGCAGACAGTCTTACCCGAGAGATAGTGAGCGGTGTATTGAAGTCTTTTCCTCCCTGAAGCCTGAAGCCCCAGGGAGGTGGACCAGGCAGGGTGGCTGTGTAGCTCATGGTAGCCTGTGGCGACAGCACGGAGCAGAGTGAGTATTGGTGATTCCCTCTGCTCATGAAAGGTGCGATGCGAGTGCACCTATTGTTACACAAAATGAACAGAATGTGTTTGACGGTTCATAAAATGAGATGTCAAGTGCCAGATGGTGACGCCGAACACATTTTTAAAACCGCCCACAAAAGCATCAGCAGAGTCTATAAGATGTCTTTTAACAATAAATAAATAAATAAATAACGTGCTATTGTAAAGTGGTTTTGCAGTCAAACTTCCATCACGTGGTCCTTGCATCTCGTTTTCTGCAGAGATGCTGTGGAACACACTAGAATCATGAACACACTAGAACACACTAGATATCAATCATGTTCAAGCCATTTATCTTTGACGAATATAATTTCACACATTAACCGAGCTAAATCTGATCCCTTTTTCTGGAATCGCTCTGATCCTTTTTTCTGAATTTTTTTCCGAAATCTGATCCTGTTTTATATTTTTCTGGAATTTTTGCAGATATTTGAATGCATGTGATGACATCACAAATGGGTCTGACCTGAAACGAGACATGTACAACAGTTAGCTGGGAGCGTTGTGGCGTGTTACATTCCGACATGAGACTTGTGCGACGAGCTTCTGCGAGTCTTGCAAGTTATCACGCTGAACTAACTTCCAACTTCACCTTCTCTTTCAGTTGACAAAGAGGGCACTGCTGGCTGACACCACATATGGCCATCAATGATATGAGCTTTTTTGTTAACTTTTGATAAATTTTCTTGTTAAGTGTTTATATCTTTTTTTGTTAATTTCTTTTCTTAAAATGTTTTTTTTTTGGTAAATTTCATTTGTCAAATCTTTTTGTTCATTTTTTTGCTAATTTTATTGGTTAAATCTTTTATTAACATTTGTGTTGATTTTTTTGCTAATATTTTTGTTAAATTTTATTTGTCAAATATTTTAATTATTTTTTTGTTAAAAATTTTTATTAATTTTTCTTGTTTATTTTTTGCTAAAAATTTTGTAACATTTGGTATGGGGATTCCTAACCAGCATGTATCCCCACTAACATGCTTGCAAAAGTAACTCATGAAACCAATATTTGATTTGATTGAGAAATCTAAAATACAGCATTAAAAATTCCCTTTTTAAGGCCATTTTCCCTGCTAGAGCGGGGGTTGGCCTTGCGGGCCCATGACAATCATCATGGTTCCCTTTCTGAGGCAATGTTTTTTATGGCCAGATTCCCTTCCTGTCGCTAACCCTTTTGTCGCCTCTTACGCCAGACACGCAGGGATACGACACGCAGGGATACGACACGCAGGGATACGATGCGCAGGGATACGGTGTACCTATTCTAAATCGGGGTACACACCGTGATCATTCATCCCAGCAAGCAGGTACTCAATTTGCCGACCTCAGAGGATGACAGGCTGAGTCAACCCCCCTGGCGTTAATTCAGTGATTGACTGGGATTCAAATCCAGGATCCTTGGATCCCAAGCCTGCACCCTAACCGCTAAGCCAACACCAGGCTTTTAAATCTAAAATACAGCATATTCAACGAAAATAACAATCAATGCCGCAAACCAACATAATATTGAAATCATCACAATCACATTTTGTGAATACTGTAATCGTTCCCAAGGATGTAAAAGTGCATCATTGTGTGGTAGGAAAACCACGGTGGAACAAGAAGGGAGGCCTTCCTTCATGCGTGGCTTCTTTCTTGCAACTTCCGTCATGCGTGGCTTCTTTCTTGCAACTTCCGTCATGCGTGGCTTCTTTCTTGCAACTTCCGTCATGCGTGGCTTCTTAGACGTCCAACAAGATGATATATTATATAATTATGGAAAACCTGCATTATATGGCCACTGGCTTAAACGGGAACCCACCCATTGTGGCTAAAATATCAGACACAATTTCTTATTCCCTAATATTAAATAATCTCTATTATGTGAGCACTTGATATTGGCTGAGACGACGACGAGACAGCTTTTGGTGTACTACCTCTTTAAAATCATGTTGCTATCATTGCGATTTCCAGGTTTTCCATGACACAGCCTTTGGCAGGCCTCAAAGGACCTGAATGGTGGGTGACCCCTCACTGCACCCCAACCTCGCTGTACTCATGCTTTTTGGAAATCTGTCAATGACCCCCTCGCTTTGTCGTGCAAATGCGATGGTCAAGTTCTTCACCCTCCAGATGCGTTGTTCACAGAAAGCCATTCTTTTGTGCTCCAACAGAAAAGCAAAGGAACTGGATTCTCCAAAAGTGTCCCACAGCATTGTCCTACCCAAAACCGAATGATAAATGATAAAGTGTGGACGGACATATGGCTGAGCTATGGCTGGGTGGTGGTGGGGGTGTTCGGAGAGGGGGTAAGCGGAGTTCACCGGGTACCTTTAATCAATACTATATGACATTATGAATTATTTGCCACCAACAAAATTGCCTGAGGGTCTGGAATGAAAAAGGGCCTCGCAAAGTGGCCGAACGGCCCTGGAGCAGGTTATCAGTCCATGATGTCCTCCTTACACCCGTGTAGCCCTTTCCCCTGTAGGTGTCCGCCGAGTCGAGTCGTCCAGGCGTCTGAAGATCCGAAATAGCCGGCTAAATTTAAATCATTCATCACTTTGGCTCAGCCATTCGCCTTACATGGCCAGCAGGCAACGAGCACCTTTAGAGTAACAAAGCAGCCAAATCGTTTTAGATGTCTCCCTTGGAGGAACGCTTTTAACTCGCATTTGATGGGGAGGGAAAAACAAGGATCTGGATTATGGATTCTGGATGCGTTTTCGTTGTCTCCAAGTGGCTTATAATTTATATCCCACCATCACTAGCAGTCATGCAACAGATAGGTCGATGGTGGTATGTGTACCAGCACTCAGTGTACGTAACTCTGTATGCTAAATGCGATCACGCTCGACCTGGCCATCAAAATGTGTCCCAAAAGTAACCACTCGAAAAGGTAAATCAACAATTCAAAACTAGCGAATTCAATACAGCGAAGGCATCGACACATCCGTGCTGAGCAGGTGTCGAGACCCCTCAGGGCTAATAAACTCGAAAGACCCCCATGATGTACGATCATGACCCTCGCATCTCTGCGCTCATCCCGCTGGCTATGACACTCTAGTAAGGGAAATGCGGAGGCAAACGAGCATCTTACCGATTGCTTGTCGCTGCTGCTGTTGCTCGCCGATCACCTCTCCAGCTCTTCTCGCTCACGACCTCTCGCCCTCGACCCCCGTCGCCTCCTCCCGACGGACTTAGCTCGAACCTGACGTCACATCAGAATCTGGCCCCGCCCCCAAATCGCTTGGAACGCCCATGGTGCCAAATCGCTTGGAACGGACTCCTGTTATAAGCGAGCGTATCGTCTTTAACGAACATCATTTCCATTTTTCTCACCCTGATTTTATTATTGCTGACAGTGAGAAAAAGTTTCCCCCTGGCTTGACAGGTAGCCAGGAGGTCTCACCTGAGGCATGATTCGGGGGGGGGGGGGGGGGGGGGGAGTGCAAAGCAAGTGCCACATATCGATTTCCCTGAGTGCGTCCGTTTCGTGCACCATGCTCAAGTTTCGTGCACCATGATCAAGATTCGTGCACCATGATCCAGTTTCGTGCACCATGATCAGGTTTCGTGCACCATAATCAATCAAGTTTCGTGCACCATGATCAAGTTTCGTGCACCATAATCAATCAAGTTTCGTGCACCATGATCAAGTTTCGTGCAACATGATCAAGTTTCGTACACCATGATCAAGTTTCGTGCACCATGATCAAGTTTTGTGCACCATAATCAATCAAGTTTCGTGCACCATGATCAAGTTTCGTACACCATGATCAAGTTTCGTGCACCATGATCAAGCTTCATGCACCATGATCAAGTTTCGTGCACCATGATCAAGTTTCGTGCACCATGATCAAGCTTCATGCACCATGATCAAGTTTCGTGCACCGTGATCAAGTTTCGTGCACCATGATCAAGCTTCATGCACCATGATCAAGTTTCGTGCACCATGATCAAGTTTCGTACACCATGATCAAGTTTCGTGCACCATGATCAAGCTTCATGCACCATGATCAAGTTTCGTGCACCGTGATCAAGTTTCGTGCACCATGATCAAGTTTCGTGCACCATGATCAAGCTTCGTGCACCATGATCCAGTTTTGTGCACCATGATCAAGTTTCGTGCACCATGACCAAGTTTCGTGCACCGTGATCAAGTTTCGTGCACCATGATCAAGCTTCGTGCACCGTGATCAAGTTTCGTGCACCATGATCAAGTTTCGTGCACCGTGATCAAGTTTCGTGCACCATGATCAAGCTTCGTGCACCATGATCCAGTTTTGTGCACCATGATCAAGTTTCGTGCACCGTGATCAAGTTTCGTGCACCGTGATCAAGTTTCGTGCACCGTGATCAAGTTTCATGCACCGTGATCAAGTTTCGTGCACCATGATCCAGTTTCGTGCACCATGATCAAGTTTCGTGCACCATAATCAATCAAGTTTCGTGCACCATGATCAAGTTTCGTGCACCATAATCAATCAAGTTTCGTGCACCATGATCAAGTTTCGTGCACCATGATCAAGCTTCGTGCACCATGATCCAGTTTCGTGCACCATGATCAAGTTTCGTGCACCGTGATCAAGTTTCGTGCACCGTGATCAAGTTTCGTGCACCGTGATCAAGTTTCATGCACCGTGATCAAGTTTCATGCACCGTGATCAAGTTTCGTGCACCATGAACCAGTTTCGTGCACCATGATCAAGTTTCGTGCACCATAATCAATCGGGTTTCGTGCACCATGATCAAGTTTCGTGCACCATAATCAATCAAGTTTCGTGCACCATGATCAAGTTTCGTGCACCATGATCAAGTTTCGTGCACCATGATCAAGTTTCGTGCACCATGATCACGTTTTGTGCACCATAATCAATCAAGTTTCGTGCACCATGATCAAGCTTCGTGCACCATGATCAAGTTTCGTGCACCATGATCAAGTTTCGTGCACCGTGATCAAGTTTTGTGCACCGTGATCAAGTTTCGTGCACCGTGATAAAGTTTCGTGCACCGTGATCAAGTTTCGTGCACCGTGATCAAGTTTCGTGCACCGTGATCGTTTCGTGCATGATCCAGTTTCGTGCACCATGATCAAGTTTCGTGCACCGTGATCAAGTTTCGTGCACCGTGATCAAGTTTCATGCACCGTGATCAAGTTTCGTGCACCATGATCCAGTTTCGTGCACCGTGATCAAGTTTCGTGCATCGTGATCAAGTTTCGTGCACCGTGATCAATTTTCATGCACCGTGATCAAGTTTCGTGCACCATGATCAAGTTTCGTGCACCGTGATCAAGTTTCGTGCACTGTGATCAAGTTTCATGCACCATGATCAAGTTTCGTGCACTGTGATCAAGTTTCATGCACCATGATCAAGTTTCGTGCACCGTGATCAAGTTTCGTGCACCGTGATCAAGTTTCGTGCACTATGATCCCCCGTAGAGCCAGGAGTGATGCCCGCACCTTCAGCGTGTGACTTTGCTCCTCACGAACCAATGAACAGGTGCAATTTCAAACACCTATTACCTTCAAAAGAGCCTTTCGTGCTAAGGAAACTTTTCGCATAGCCAGGCTGCAAATGCAAGGAGCTGCGCGGAAATAGGTGAAAGTTGCTCCGGAGACATCACGCAGACACGGAAGGAGTTCGCTCTCCGAGCATGGAGACAACTTTATTGTGTTCGGTGAATACAGCAAGCTAACATGTATGATGGTGCTTGGCTTCGAGACTTCGAGTGGCATCCACAGACAGACAGACAGACAGACAAACAGGCACAACTTTTCAGCTGGCTGTATCATAATGAAGTCTTTGATTAACACCATTGCCGACGAGTGCATGTCTAAATTGCATTTATGAGACAATGATGGATTATTACATTGTTGCCAGTAACCATGACGACAAGCTTTGAAAATGACATCAATCGATACAAGAGAAAGGTGCTTGTTCCACGTTATTTGTGTCGATATAATATTATTGCACCCCATGGATCTGGGGGTGGAGCAATCCCTGGTCCAACATCGGGTTGATAACATTGCACATCACCATACGCCAATTGATACCCACACTCACAATATGGCTCCCCACGTTATAATAGAGCACAAGCAAAAATAAATAAACAAGAAGACGTCATTCAGAGCACGATACTTGCAAAATCCGCACCACCCCCCCCCCCCCAAAGGTTTCCATTAATACAGCAAATTGTCAATTTCATCAAGATTAAAATTGATGATCTTGATCAAAGCTCTGCTCAGCAGGATGAAAAGTGACGATTTTTCAGATGAAAAATGATTTCAGAAGTTTGACCTTGAGTTGACCTTTGGACCTCAAAAATAGTTGATTTCCCAATTCAGTGAGGCACGATACAAATGCTGTTTAATTTTCAAGTCAATTGGACGAAAATTGATGGGTTTTCAGATTAAAATTCATGATTTCGGAAATTTGACCTTGAGTTGACCTTTGACCTTTTGTCCTAAAAAAATGTTGGTTTCCCAATTCATTGAGGCAATACGCAAATGCTGTTCAATTGTCAATTAAATCGGATAAAAATTGACGATTTTTCAGATAAAAATTGATGATTTTGGAAGTTTGACCTAGAGTTGACCTTTGACCTGTTGACCTCAAATATAGTTGGTTTCCCTATTTAGTAACTCAATGTGCAAATGCTGTTCAATTTTCAAGTCAATCGGTTGAAAATTGATGGCTTTTCAGATTAAAATTAATGATTTTGAAAATTTGACCTTGAGTTCACCTTTGACCTTTTGACCTCAAAAGTAGTTAGTTTTCCAATTCAGTGAGGCAATATACAAATGCTATTCAATTTTCAAGTCAATCAGATGGAAATTGATGGGTTTTCAGATTAAAATTCATGATTTCAGAGGTTTGACCTTGAGTTGACCTTTGACCTTTTGTCCTCAAAAATAGTTCACTTCCCAATTTAGTGACTCAATATACAAATCCTGTTCAATTTTCAAGTCAATCGGATTTTAAATGGCGATTTTAGAAATTTGACCTCCAGATGACCTTTGACCTCAAAATCAATAGGCTTCTCAATTGGGACGACCTGGACAACTTGGTGAAGTTTCGTGACGATCGGTTTAAAATTGTGACCTGTAGGCCGGTGACAAACAGACAAACAGACAGACAGACAGAACCACAAACGCAACCGACCAATATACTTGAAAAATCTTCGATTTTGCAAGTAACAAACAAACATAAAGGAGGAAATGAATAACCCGAGTCCGAGGTCGTGAGAAGACAACAGAAGTCGCAAGGATAGTGGGGCAATCTTCTCACTCACTCGCACGTGCTCGGTGCTCTGTCTCGTGCCCTTCACGTAGAAGGTGTGAATGTGAAATCCCTCTTGTAAATTCTCTTGTTAATTATACTCGTGTTCACTCCAGATTTCCAAAGACTCCAGCTAGAAAGGGACTAACATGTTGATAGCTTCCCAAGAAAATAGAATGTTTGTAACAAGTTGGAGAGACGTGATGTGAATTTAGCAATATGTGCCCACCCTCGATGGTAGTATTTTTGTAAAATAAAGGTAGAGAGTACTTGGTAGATTCACTCGTATCGCGCTCACAGACTCACAGGTCCTGGTTCAATTCCATGCATGATGCTCCAATCTTCCGAAAGCAGTGCCGCTGATCCATCAAGCTCTTGAGGATGGCTAACTGAGAACTCATCACAGGTTGCCTTGCCATACGGTAGGTAAAGATTGAGTGTGAGAATGAGTCTGGGACGAGGGACTATTGTTGACTTCAGTGGGCGAGTTGTCAAATTAGTCTTGCTGCACGTCAGCGCTCTCCTCTTCCTGCGGTAGCTTTTGGGAACATGGGAAGGAAGACATGGTGTTCAAGGGAAAATGGTACATCTTTCCAGAAAATTATATCTTACTATAATTCACCAAATGTCTGTCTGTCTGTCTGTCTGTCTGTCTGTCTGTCTGTCTGTTCCCAGGTACCGCAAAAACGGCTGAACCGATCGCAACGAAATTTTGGGTGGGTAATCCTGGGACCCCCTGGAGTAAAATAGACTGTTTTGTTTTTCCACTCCCCCCCCCGCCCCCCCCCCCTCAATTTTCCAATTTTTCCAATTTCCAATTTTCCAGTTTTTCCAAACACGATGGAATAATATTTACTGGTCTGAACAGTGATGTGGCTTTTATTGAAATTCGACAAATACTGTTTAGATTTTGATGATTTGCGTGTGATATGATTTAACGGATATTTATATAAATCGTTTAAAATAAAAAAAAGCCTTCAATTTCTGATATTTTTCCTTTTCATTTGGGCCTACCAATTGAAGCCCCGCCCGTACCGTTGCTAGTTGCACATAATGCATGTTTAATAGATTCGATTATTCATTTTGTCAGCTGGTTGCATCAACACTGAGCAGGGCTGTGCTGCTGATGCAGTGCCTCCTTCAGATTAGGATATACATTTTGGGACATGGCCAGGATGCCACCTTAACGACCCGTTCAAAGGCCAGCTCACCCACCGTAGAGAACTCACGCCCCAAGTAAAGGCCCAAGTGTTACACAAGTACAGCGAGTGCAAGCAAGAGACAGTGGAGTACCACCAGTAGTAGTAGTGTGCCCCCATGTGAGGAGCATGAATTCCTTGCATTGGTCACGTCAAGACAGAGATGTGGCCCTGCCAAAACCAATCGGTCTCCGGGCATAGAAAAGCAAGTGTACACTTTACCTATTTCTTATTTTTTACATGATTCAGACATGCCCACTGACTATGAAAATGTTTTTTTATGTCGACCTTATTGATTTAACTTTTATGATTCCACAATCGCAACTGTAAAAAAAAACATTCACAATAATCACAACTTCTTGGTCATAAGACGTCTTACGTTTGACATCTCGATTTTGATTGAAACTTTTTTTGATTGATTTTTTTTTTGGTTTTTTATTTGAAAATTTATCATTGAAGCAATGGCAACATTTGATATGTAGCACGCACTTGATCAAACTAGGTGGTATTCATAAAATACTTACCCTGCGCAGTCAACTTATTGTGAGCCAACTCTTCTGTTTTTGAACATGTTTTTTCTTTGATCCAATATGGCTGCCAGACCACGTGAGCGATGACATCATAAATTTATATTCTCTAATATAACTGTTGCATAGATCACACTCAATACATTTAAAACTGATCAGACCAAGCGTTGCCCCTGTCGAATTATGACGTCATAATTATGGCACCAATGACGTCATCATTACCAACACATATTCCCCATATGGAGTTCTTTACAATGAGCCATGTTTCAATTTTTTCCAAGCATCGGTTTTGGACATATAGAGGTGAAACATTTTTCGTTTTTTCCAAGATGGCGCATGTACCACGTGACCTATGACGTCATAATAATCTTACTGTAATTCACCAAATGTCCGTCCGTCTGTCCGTCCATTTGAAGGTACCGCAAAAACCGCTGAACCGACCCAAATGATATTTTGGGTGGGTAGTCCTGGGATCTCCTGGAGTAAAATAGGCTATATTGTTTTTCCAATTTCAGCTTTGGCCTCCAGCATTTTCAGGTTTGGACTTCTGCATAACATTATTTTCCCGGGTGCTGCACAAACGGCTGCACCGATCGCTGCACAGCTGCACGATCAGCTGCACCGATCGGACTCGGTGACCTCGGACAAAGACCTTTTATAAGGACATAGGTTGAATCCCTGCTTGAGAGAATGCCAACCCCCTCCCCGCCATCACGGCCATCTCTCCAACTCACAATCCCACGAGATATGCGGCAAGGACGACCCAAAACCAATTATCTTCTTTTTGATTCGTATATAAACATCATTAAAAGTAAATAATGATCTCGGACAAAGTTCAAATGACGTGGGTTTAATCTCTACATGAGAGAATTCCACATAGCTATTTTGGCCGTGTATAAGCCAACAGATCGCTGTCTCCATCGATCTTGCCGAGCCTGTAACACCTAACGGCTCAAAATCCTTTTAACTGTTGACTTGGTAGTTTTTACAATGAAGGAAACATTAACAATGTTGTTAAAAGTTTATTTTGTGATTAATTTGTGATTGGAGTTATGTTGTTTGGAATGAAAAAAGAGATATCAAGTTCAAGTAAATGACGACATGCCGTGATGGTTTCTACTTTCAAAATGTGAACTTCGCGGATCGCCATATGCAGATTCACCACGGACCCGCGATCGATGTTTCTATACGTGAACGTACCCGTTTGTTTGCGAATGGGTACGTTTTTCATGGAAGTCCTTCACGAACGTGCTGTCCCTGTCTGATGTGCGACTGAAGGTGCTACAGGATTGTGGAATTTATTGGTTTCATGCTTTAGCATTCGCGGTATCTGCATTGCCTGTTTGCTTCTGGCCTCCCACCCGTGCGTAGCACGGGTATCTCACTAGTCATTAAAATATTCGAAAGGAGGCGGCGCTCTTATGGTGAAAATTTTGTGTCCATCGGACCAACGGTTGCTGAGAAAATGAATTTTTAAAATGCAGACACGTACGGCACACGGCACATAGTACACGGCACACGGCACACGTACGTACGTAACTGAATGGTTAACCCCGCTTTAGCTTCGCGAGTGCAGGGTAACAACTCGGTATAGCGTTTGCTCCTATTCTGGGAGTTCGGCCGGGTCATACCAAAAACTTTAAAATGGTACATGCTGCTTCCTTGCTTGAAGCTCAGCATTTGAAGGATAAAGCACAGAAAAAACCCATATGTTGGCAACCATTGCACAGGCTTTGAAGGGCCTAATGGACTCCTCCTGCGTTGAAGTTTTTTGCAAGGAAAGCCATATTGTATTAATGACTGATCCACCTTGTTGAAATCAACATCCAATCAAACTTACAAAATACAGTGCCGCAAACAAACTTGTGTATATTTGCCCTAATTTCCGATATTGCTGAAAGAGATTGAATTCCAGTTAATTCTGGCACCACAAACTTACTGCGATGGTCTCATGGTCTATTTCAAGCTGGTATTGCTCTTCCCCACTGGGAGGGAATTTAAAGATCTGAGCACACATGTTTTTTGTTAGCTCCTCATGTATACCACCGGGGCTGAAAATGTTAGACCTTTGGAACTTTTGTCTTTTTAGATAAAACCTGAGGCCTGATGTACTTTTGCATTCTCCCCCGCTTTTCAATTGTGGGATTTTGGAGATTGGTCTGACTGACGAAGCACACACTCGGTGTGAACGTGCAAACGCACAAAAATCTTGTCACCCAGTTCGACATTAAGTGTGCCCGGTTGTACAGACAAGTGGTATTTCTCACCTCGTGCAGAGATATGTCCATCAGCGAAGGTTCTACGCCTTTCTCCACCACTGTCTGTAAGAAAAGTAAACCGAAGTTCAATTCACGTATGAAATTAATTTGCTGTGAAACAGTCGATGGTGTACAAAGGTCACACAGCACAACCTGTTTCAGTTTCTTCACAAAGTTCAGCTGCTCAGTAATATAACAAAGGTGGTAGCTCTGTCTTTATATTCCAGAACAAACCAATTGATACGACATAATCCGACCAAACTCGATGTCTGATTAAGATTTGATCAACATTGATTACTGTATTATGGATTGCATCATGCTGTGAAAGTGACACAATTATCTCTCTGAATCTTAGTAATCTTCTCTTTTCCATTTTTCTGATGACTAGTACACCCTTTCCCTTCCGGAGCGGCAGGAAGGGTCTATATAGATCACAGTAGATCTAGTGTCGGGCCTTGAGAACATCAGGGTGTGTTCAGTTACCAAGTTTATTGTGAAGAGCTCGCCAAGTGGTTTAATCATTCGAGCAAGCACTCCATTCAAAACCGTTGATAAGGAACGACAGACTTGGCAAGCGTTTGCTAGCTGCTTGGTAACTGAACACACCCTGGGTTTCCTTCCTTTCAGATTAGTGTTAAACAGCAGGAGTGACTGTTTCAAAAGGTAATCAAACGTGTTTGTGGTTTATAATATTTCTACTTCTGGTCAGGGGCGCTCCCCAAAAAACGGCACGATAAAATATTTATACACATTAACACGGCATTTGCTCAAGGAGGAAAACCCCTTGGGGAGATGGGATATTATTAGTATTAATATTGTTACGTTTGTGGGGGTAGGCATGAAATACCTTAGGAAAGTTAGGAATGTGCAGATTGGCATGGACCGTCTGATGTGAAGAGGAAGCCCACCTCGATGTAACTAAGAAGGGAATCTGTAGAGAATAAGATCATATATGTGTCTCCATATGAGGGGTGGAGCTATGCTAATTAGGTAGGGCTTAAAGATAACCCCGAGTGTGTAATTGCCCCTGTGATTTTTCCCTTCGTTTTTATTTAATCAAAAAGGGCTGCCATTACAACAGCCATAATTGCCTGACAGTATAACTGGACATTACAATCGGCAAAGGGACCCTGCCCAGCCGAACATTCCTTAAGGATGGCTAGGCTCCACCTCGGAAGACCGGAATTTACAGGCCACGCCTTGAGCTTCACGCCTGGTCAAAGAGCCATAGAGTGATGAACAGAGCTCGGTGAATGGACAGTGTGACGTCAGCGGTGGAACATTCCAGAGATAGGTGAGCAAAAAGAAGCCGTCTCGCCATCTTGGTCTCTCTTGGTGCTGGCGTTAATTGAAGGTGGTCCCATTTTTCTCTTGGTGCTGGCATTCATTGAAGGCGGTCGCATTGTATGTCTGTGTGAGTGTGTGTGTGTGTGTGTGTGTGTGTATGTATGTGTGTGTGTGTGTATGTGTGTGTGTGTGTGTGTGTGTGTGTGTGTGTGTGTATGTGTGTGTGTGTGTGTGTGTGTGTACACAACACAACAACAACAGGCATTTTAAGGCCATTTTCCCTGCTCGAGAGACGGTGAGCCTTGCGGTCCCCATGACAATCTTCTCCATTTTACCCGATTTTCTGCATCTCCCCTTGTTAACCCCCTTGCCCGCATTAGTTCTTCAACCACATTTAGCCAAGTCTTTCTCAGTCTTCCCCGTCCTCTACTTCCTTCTACATTCATTTCCATCACTCTTCTCAACCAGTCACTTTCATCCTTCCTCAACACATGACCAAACCATCTCATCCTGTTTCTCTTCACAGCATCCATCACAGGCTCTATTCCCATCATCTTTCGCAATTCATCATTTCTCTTCCTCTCTCTCAACGATACTCCACACATCCACCTAACCATTCGCATTTCCACCCTTTCCAGCCTTCGTTGCTGCTCTTCGTCCATTACCCATGTCTCGCTCCCATAAACCATAACACTTCTCACACATGCAGCATACACCTTTCCCTTCAGCTTCAATGACACTACCCTCCTGGTCAGCATGCCACTAAGTTCCTGAAATTTCTTCCATGCACATCTCACTCGAGCAACCGTTGCCGAGTCTGATCCACCTTCTCCATTCAGCATGTCTCCTAGGTAGCAAAATGTTTTCACTCTTCACAGCTTCACGCCTTCTCCAAGATACAACTCAACATTTCCTCCATCTGCAGCTCCCTCTGTGCACACCTTGCACTTGAATGTAGCTGCCACACTGGTTAATGATCCACTCAGACCACCACATTTTCGATGAACCCAGCGCACATTGTACATTGAATGGAGTTCACTCCGACACCCTTCCTGCACACAGCACACGGCCACTTCCCAGTTCTTTCCACCTCACCACATGCTTTGCCACTTGCCATCACCTTTGTTTTCCGATAGTCACCTTCAGACCTTTTGCCTCCATACATTCCTTCCACTTGTTCATCTTCTCCTTCAGTCCATCCATACTCTCCCCAATCAACCCCAGATCATCTGCATACAACAACTATAACGGTAAACCCTCCTTTAGGTTCCCAGCCAGCACCTCCATCACAGCTACAAATAGTAGTGGACTTAGTACTGACCCCTGATGCACTCCCACCTCCACCTGAAACTCACCACTGTTCCCGTACTTCATCCTTACAGCTGTGCGTGCTCTCTCGTACATTGCCATCACTACTCTAATCAACCATTCCTCCACTCCTAACTTCTTCAATGCCCATGTCACTACTTCACGTGCAACCCTATCAAATGCTTTCTCCAGAACAAACCCAAGAAACAACTTCTTCCTCTTCTCCATGTACTTCTCCTGCAACTGCCTTAAATTAAAAAGCACGTCTGTTGTTCCTATTCCTGGCATAAATCTAAACTGCATTTAATCGATCTTTACTTTCTTCTCTATCCTCCTCTCCAACACCTTTTCCAATACATTCATTCCATGCTCCAATAACTTTATCGTTCGATATGACCTACAATCCAGAGGGTTACTTTTCCCCTTGCATAGAGGGACTAGGGTACTCGGTTCCCAATCCACTGGAATGCGGCCTTCTTTCACCACCAGATTACAGATCTCTGTCATTCCCTTCACACCCCAACTTCCAGCTGCTTTCAAAATATCACCCCCAACTGCCGTCGGCCCTCCCGATGTCTTCCTTTAATTCCATCTGGGTCCACAACGATTTGTCCCACTTCATCCTTCAAGCAACTCACCCCCATCACATCGCACCTCTCTTTCACTATCAGCTTTGCAAACCTGAATACCGCTCTTGGACCCTCTTCCGAATCCAAGGGTTCTCCGAACATTTTCCGATATGCCTCCTGCGCCTTTGCTACCTCTTTCTTTGCAGCCTTCTTGGGTGCCTTATAACTTTCATGTTCTGCCTTTTCTGCCCCCGTATCCTTTGCATTCTGCCACTCCTTGAACTTCTTCCTCTTCTCGTCAATCCTCTTTCCAACTTCATCATCCCACCACCATGTTTCCGAGTGCCTCGGTGGTCCTTTTTTTTACCTCACCACATACCTCACCAACAGCTCCCAACAGACTATCGTTCATTGACATCCAACCACTTTCAAACACAACCACATCATCCTCTATCATACTCTGCCTCTCTTTTAATGCCTCCCTCACTGTCACCTGTTTCAACCTCCACACCTTCATTATTGGTTGGTACTTCACCCTCCGAGCTCACCTCACACCTTTCACCATCATGTCGCAGACAACCAAGTGGTGCTGTGA
Source organism: Myxine glutinosa (assembly GCF_964187855.1). Lineage (NCBI taxonomy): Eukaryota > Metazoa > Chordata > Myxini > Myxiniformes > Myxinidae > Myxine > Myxine glutinosa. The sequence continues at coordinate 43,252,004 of NC_136268.1, forward strand.
AACAGCCTCCTCCCCCGGGATCACCTTTGTGTCCTGGAGGTGCCCCCTATCTCACCTATGCACCATCAGGTACTCAACTGTTGTCATCGATGCACCTGACGTGCAGGTAACAAGCTTATTATCCTCTTTCTGGAACTGAGTATTACAAATCAACAAACCAGCTCCATTGGCGAACTCCAAAATCCTTTCACCTTCTCCATTCCTCACACCATATCCGTAACCCCCAGGAACTCCCTCAAACCTGTCTATACTCCTTCCCACATGTCCATTTAGGTCTCTTCCTACCACAACAACTTCCTCATCTTTCACGTTTTCCATCAGCTTCTCCATTGCACACCAGAACTTGTCCTTCTCTTCATCGCTCCAACTGACCTGCGGAGCATATCCCGAGATGATGTTCACCAAGAGCTTTCCAATCATCATTTTCACCATCATCAACCTTTAACTCACTCTCGTCACACTCACCACACTGTCTACAAACTCTTCAAAAAACAGGACACCGACACCATGCACACCTTCCGGGCACCCTTGCCACACGAACTTGTATTTCTGTCCCTGCCTACCCTTCACCATTCTCACACCACTTCCCTTCCATCTCGTCTCCTGCACACAACATATGTCCACTCTTCTTCTGACCAATACTTCCACCACTTCTCCTGATCTCCCTGTCATTGTCCCTACATTCCATGTCCCAAACGTCAGAAACCGATCTCCACATGGGGCATCAGACGTTTCGTCATCATAAATGGAGTGATTTCCACCTTTGCTTCGATCGGGTTCCCCACCTTGATTTTTGACGAGAGGGATTGAGGTCCCCCACGGGGTACTTCGGGTTGGACCCTGCCAATATGTAATTGTAATGGTTCCCTTTTTGAGGCAATGTTTTTTGGCCGGATGCCCTTCCTGATGCCAACCCTTTTAGTTGCCTCTTTTGACACGCAGGGATACAACAACAACAACATGCATTTTAAGGCCATTTTCCCTGCTAGAGCGGGGGTTAGCCTTGCGGTCCCCATGACAATCTTCTCCATTTTGCCCTATTTTCTGTATCTCTCCTTGTTAACCCCCTTGCCCGCATTTCTTCTTCCACCATCTTTAGCCAAGTCTTTCTCGGTCTTCCCCGTCCTCTACGTCCTTCTACATTCATTTCCATCACTCTTCTCAACCAGTCACTTTCATCCTTCCTCAACACATGACCATCTCAACCTGTTCCTCTTCACAGCATCAATCACAGGCTCTATTCCCATCATCTTTCGCAATTCATAATTTGTCTTCCCCTCTCTCAACGATACTCTGCACATCCACCAAACCATTCGCATTTCCACCCTTTCCAGCCTTCGTTGCTGCTCTACATTCATTACCCATGTCTCGCTCCCATAAATCAAAACACTTCTCACACATGCAGCATACACCTTTCCCTTCAGCTTCAACGACACTCCCCTCCTCAACAGCACGCCACTCAGTTCCCGAAACTTCTTCCATGCACATCTCACTCTTGCAACCGTTGCAGTGTCTGATCCACCTTCTCCATTCAGCATGTCTCCGAGGTAGCAAAATGTTTTCACACCTTCCAGCTTCATGCCATCTCCAAGATCCAACTCACCACTTCCTCCATCTGCAGCTCCCTCTGTGCACACCTTACATTTGAATGTAGCTGCCACACTTGTTAATGACCCTCTCAGACCACGACATTTTTGATGAACCCACTCAGCGCACATTGTACATTGAATGGAGTTCATTCCGACACCCTTCCTGCACACAGCACATGGCCACTTCCCAGTTCTTTCCACCTCACCACATGCTTTACCACTTGCCATCACCTTCGTCTTTCCTATATTCACCTTCAGACCTTTTGTCTCCATACATTCCTTCCACTTGTTCATCTTTTCCTTCAGTCCATCCATACTTTCCGCAATCAACACCAGATCATCTGCATACAACAACTCCCACGGTAAACCCTCCTTTACGTTCTGAGCCAGCACCTCCATCACAGTTACAAATAGTAGTGGACTTAGTACTGACCCCTGATGCACTCCCACCTTCACCTCAAACTCACCACTGTTCCCGTCCTTCGTCCTTACAGCTGTGCGCACTCTTTTGTACAATGCCATCACTACTCTGATCAATCATTCCTCCACTCCTAACTTCCTCAATGCCCATGTCAATACTTCGCGTGGAACCCTATCGAATGCTTTCTCCAGATCAACAAACCCAAGAAACAACTTCTTCCTCTTCTCAATGTACTTCTCCTGCAACTGCCTCACAATAAAGAGCGTGTTTGTCATTCCTCTTCCTGGCATAAATCCAAACTGCATTTCGTCGATCTTCACTTTATTCCTTATCCTCCTCTCCAACACCCTTTCCAATACCTTCATTCCATGCTCCAATAACTTTATCGCTCGGTACGAGCCACACTCCAGAGGGTCACCTTTCCCATTGCATAGAGGGACGAGGGTACTCAGTTCCCAATCCACTGGAATGCGGCCTTCTTTCACCACCAGATTACAGATCTCTGTCATTCTCTTCACACCCCAACTTCCTGCTGCCTTCAACATATCTCCCACAACTCCCGTCAGCCCTCCCGCTTTTCTACTCTTCATTGCTTTTATTGCTTCCTCAACTTCCTTCTCAGTTATCTTCTCTGCCGGTCCTAAAACTGGGTTACTTTCTATGTTGCCATCCCATTCATTCTCTGTATTCAACAGCATTTCCATATATCTTTTCCATCTTCCTTTAATTCCATCTGGGTGCACAATGATTTGTCCCACTTCATCCTTCAAGCAACTCACCCCCATCACATCACACCTCTCTTTCGCTATCCGCTTTGCAATCCTGAATACTGCTCTCTGACCCTCTTCTGAATCCAAGCTTTCTCCGAACATTTTCCTCCATGCCTCCTGCGCCTTTGCTACCTCTTTCTTTGCAGCCTTCTTGGCTGCCTTATAACTTTCATGCTCTGCTTTTTCTGCCCCCGTACCCTTCGCCTTCTGCTACTCCTTGAACTTCTTCCTCTTTTCGTCAATCCTCTTTCCAACTCCCTCATCCCACCACCATGTTTCCGAGTGCCTCGGTGGTCCTTTTGTCTATCCACATACCTCACCAACGGCTCCCAACAGACTATCTTTCATTGACATCCAACCATGTTCAAGCTCAACCACATCATCCTCGACCCTACTCAGCCTCTCTTTTTATGCCTCCATTACTGTCACCTCTTTCAACCTCCACACCTTCATTCGCGTTTGGTACTGCACCCGCCGAGCTCTCCTCGCACCTTTCATCCTTATGTCGCAGACAACCAAGTGGTGCTCTGAAACAGCCTCCTCCCCTGGGATCACCTTTGTGTCCTGGAGGTGCCCCCTATCTCGCCTACGCACCATCAGGTAGTCAACGGTTGTCGTCGACCCACCTGATGTGTATGTAACAAGCTATTCGACACGCAGGGATACGGTGTACCTATTCTTCACCGGGGTACACACTGGGTTTTTTTTTTAAATCTATTAAATTCTGCTGATTTCAAGTTTATTAAATGCTGCATTGGGATGTCACAATCACTTGCAAAAATATGAAAACCCGAAAGGTACGAATCATTTTCATCCAGTAGTACACAATAATTAATATACAGATTCAAAATTTCATACCTTCCTTAAAGTTCATCATTCTCCTCATCGCCTACATCAACATCATCTTCAGATACTTCTAACCCTTCTTCATCCATTGGGAGTGCAATGTTTTCACACTTTTTACACTGGCACAGATCAATGCATCTAAGTTGTTTTCCTTTGCCATAAAAGGAACTGACGGAATCACAGCCAGTAAAACGGTGGAAGCCAATGAGAGCTTCCGTCAGGGAATCTCGCAAATCTTGTTGAACAGCCCTCACATTTATGGTACGCTCCTTGTCACCCTTGCCGGTGTACAGTGGTGAACTTACCTGATTAGCAAGTCCAACAGAAATCACAAACATGTCTGTTTCGAGACTTCGTATGATGACAGTTGCACTGTTCATAGTTTCAGCTATGTATTTGGCATGCAACAGCATGCGCATGTCCGCTTCTTCATGGTTACAGTATAGCTGATCCACAGCTTTGACTTCAACTGCCCCATTTGCGTCTGCAGAAATGGAATGGCACTCTTCATCATGTGCTGCAATTAAGCATACACCCCTGAGTTGGTCTGCTTGGCATGTTTTCCACTCTGCAAGGAGGAATCTCACGCGCTGCTGCTTGTTGTGGCTGTTAGCAAGGAGTTTCTTCCACTGCTTGGGTAAATTCTGGTCGGGTCTAGAAATCTTTACATTTTGAGATCCACTGGCAGCCCTCCTTTTCCGCTCTGCATTCTTTATGCTGACTTTTGGATAAGTGTCGGTGACAAAGTGAATACACTGATACTGATTCTTCAAGGCAATGGTGATCAGCTGTCTTCGTATCTTCACAGCAAACTGCCCGAAAGTGTGCGGCAAATTCTTGTGTTTAGCCTGGAGAAGTGCCATGCCATCAATAACCCACACACCACCTTTTGGAGGCTCCAGTGGTGGCTCTGCATCAACTTCTTCATTTGGTACATGTAAACCCTCCAACATATGCAGGAGTTTTGCCTTGTTTGTCTTTACTAGGCAGCTATCATTTTTTGCAATTGCTAATGGCAACAGGCCAAGTGAGTCGGTCATCATGTTCTGCAGGTCAATGTTTCTCACTTTGCCAATGATGGTAAGTCTTGCGAAAAGGTCCCTGTCCCTTTTCAATGCTACCTCCTTCCCCTTCACTTTTGTTACAACCATCTTTGACATGTCACTGAATGTTTTCAGCTTTGACTTTGGTATTGTGTCCTGGAAAGTCTTGTCATCTTTTTGGAGCCTTTCCTCACAGTATTTGACAAATGCAGCATCTCCCTTTTCTTCTGCAAAAAGTAAGTCTCTCGATACCTCAGGTGAGGCCACGATGCCGGAGGCAAGATGAACAATTTCTGATGATTCTTCCAGGTCTTCAAATGGATTGGTGACATTTGAAATTGTGTCACAAATCCATTGTATATCCTCCCCATCCCTTGTCATACGACCCACCGTCAAATCTTTTCTCATCAAAGCTCGTTGGCTTTTCCCCGCTATTTCCTCACACTGGCGTGTAATCGACGCTCGTTCATGGTGACCCGTTGTCCACCTGTTGACTGCTCCTTTATTGACTGTAAATACTTTGAGTCCAGCACGCATCTTGGAGTCCTTGTTCACAGTCTGCTCGATTGTCATGTCACAGGGAATACCAGCAAATCCATATATGTTCTGTCTCTGCACTGAAAAAATTACTTTACTGGTACTGTTCGTGAATGGCTAGGTGGGAATTTGGCAAATCCTGCATCTCCATCCAGTACACAGGCAGATAACGTGCATAGTTGTGCCAGTTATACGAGAACATCCATGGCATCATTGATGTTATTGATGACAAGTGTAATGGCCAGTTGCCCTCTCAAGAACTTCGGATGAATTGAAGAAGTGTTTCCATCATCTCAATGTATGTACACCAGAATGCAAATGTTGCATTTGCCTTTTTCTTCTCCTCAACAAACTTTGAGTAGGTCTCTAGCATGGAGCGGAAGTCAGCACCATCTACTGTATCTGTGTATTCTTTCGATGGAAATGATGCGTGTAGCTGCATAATGATTGCCATGTAATGGTTAACATCGTCTTCTGTCCGTGTCTGGAGGAAATTCTGCCAAAGTAAATGGTGTGAGGCCTCTACCAACCGTTTGTTACAGCTCAAGCTTCTGTTATAGTGCCTTCTGTTCATCACTCCATTCACTGATCCAGGTGCCAATACTTCATATTGAATAAGGATGTCCTCCAGCCCACCATCTCCAAACCGCTTTCCTATGCAAGCAAGGAAGGTCATGGCGGTCTGGAAAGCCCCCAACCATGAGACGATCTTCTCAGTAAACACAGGTGTTTGCCATATAATAAACTGAGCTTTTGCATATAAGGCTTGGTCAACGACGACAACAATTGCATCCAGATGGAGTGAGTTTGCTGCATCAACACTTCTGTGCAAGACAGTGTTCACTGTATTTAGCTCAGTTTGCGTGGCATCTACAATGGGAAGGTAGCCGATGGTTGCCTTTTGAGGAACACGATTAACAAGCTTCTGGTTCTATCCTGTCCAACCTAGAAGCAGCGGGTGACTGTCAGTAACTGGGTATTTCGTGATGAAGTACCCATAATCGATGTGTGTTTCTGTATCTGCCGCTCCTCTATGTAAGTCCTTTTGAAGCGAGATCTGTACTCCAAGACTTTTTGGATTGGCCTTCTTTTTTTCCAAAGAATGGAACCAGTTTCTTCTCTGGGGCTGCCAATGATCTTTCCCTCGTTTTCTTCATGCTTACTTTGAGTGAAGGTGACCTTTCTTCTGTGGACGGCTCATGTTGGATGGCAATTCCGTTTGTGTTATGTGTTGTTCCTTTGCCGGACAAAGGCAAAGTTATTCTCGACAAAAAAGGCAAAAGTAAAAGTCCGCCAAAAAATGTGGACAAAGACAAAAAAAGCAAAGTTATTCTCTTCACCAAAGTCGTTTTTATCCCACACAAGGGTTGTGAATACAACTTGATGCAGACAGGTGGGAAGAGTGGTGTCTCTTTGTTGAAGCTTTTCTTTTGCCAAAGCTGTATTGTGCTCCAGGACGGCAGTGTGTGAAGTTGAATGACCAAAACCATTCAAAAGCCCAATTAGCTGCGCAAACCCCGCCAAGTGCCTCACTGCCATCGCTAGTGATGTATGTTTTGGCATTGCTTTCCTGCCATTTGATGCCAAGTAAATGATGTCTTGCGCTATGGGTAGGATGCGTCTTTGCTGCTCATCTGTAACTTTGACAAATTCCTTTTCTTATGGCTCAGAAGATAGAGCACTCATCCAGGCAAGAAAATTAAACACCTTTACAGGAACAAGTTTCTCAGCTGTAGCCAATGTCAGGTGAGAAGACGTAGGTGTGGTGTTGGTGTTGTCTGAGATGGAATGGCATTAATTTCTGTCCTCAGGTCCAATGCACTTGCATACATTTCCCTCACTATGGGCAGGGCTTCAATTGGGAGGCCCAAATGAAAAGGTAAAATATCATAAATTGAAGGATTTTTAATATTTTAAACGATTCATATAAACATCCGTTAAATCATATCACACGCAAATCATCAAAATCTAAACAGTATCTTACTATAATTCACCAAATGTCCCACAGTGATCGATACACTATGATCATAATGATTGTGATCGTGAATCGTGATCGATAATCGTGTTCACAATCGCTATGCCGTATGTACTCCCGATACGTGTTTCCTTCAGTTGAAATGGATTAGAATTCTCCCAAGCAGGGATTCAACCCGTGTCCTTATAAAAGGTCTTTGTCCGAGGTCACCGAGTCCGATCGGTGCAGCTGTGCAGCGATCGGTGCAGCCGTTTGTGCGGCACCCGGGAAAACAACATCGTCACAATGAGAACATCGTCACAATGAACGTTATACAAACGCGAATGTTCTGCCGGAGTCCAAACCTGAGAATGCTGGAGACTAAAGCTGAAATTGGGAAACTAAATAGCCTATTTTACTCCTGGAGATCCCAGGAATATCCACCCAAAATATCTTTGCGATCGGTTCAGCAGTTTTTACGGTACCTTCGAACAGACAGACAGACAGACAGACGGACGGACATTTGGTGAATTATAGTGAGATGCAAAATACTATGTACCGAAGTTACATGACGTGTATCATTCGTATTAAGGGTATGATTATTGTACTTTGTCATCTTCCACAATTTTTTGTTCTACTTTGGTTCATATTTTTTTTCTGTTCATTCTGTTCACAAGGAGCATTCTCCAATAATGATTCAAATAAAATAGCTGTGCGTAACTTCTTTGTCACGATTTAAGCTCTTTGTTTTAAATTAATTGGCATTTGACGTCTTTTCGAAGCTGTCCACGCTCTCACACTTTCGAAGTTAAGTATTTGTTCACAATAGTGTTTTTGTCGAAACTGTATTTATCCTTCGGTGTGTGTACCTATAGTGTATCCTTAGGAAGATTCTCGGTGTAAATCTTTCATACCTGTATAGAAAATCGTCGGTTAATTCGTGTCGCATCTTTTGAGGCCTTGTCGGCTACCGTATCCTACCTTGAGGCTTCGTTTTTCTCTCAGCGGTCCGTCAATTGTGCTCCAATAACTTTCGTTCTCTGTTTTTCCCAGTCTTTTCACCCCATAGCCCACTTTTTTGTTTAAAATCTCAACTCAAAAAAAAAGAAAAACCAAAAATATATTTTCCTTCTTTATTCTTATTCGTTGTTCTTATTCGTATATTCATTGTTCTTATTCATTTATTCGTTGTTCTTATTCGTTCGTTCTTTCTTTGATCACGTGTTTCACCTCCATTTCCCCAGATAGTTTTCACTGTTAAATTTAAAAATGTTTAAACTTTCCCCTGAAGTACTGTATTCTGTCGTATATTATAACACCTTTTTCTTCTTCTTCTTTAAAAGGTTGCTTTCAGCTTGCTCACCAAATCTATTCATTCCAAAAAAAAATTCCATCTCTTACAGTTCCTCTTTCCTCCATTCCTTAAACTCTCCTGCACTCCTTCCCCCCTCCAGCGTCCTCAAACGTATTTTTGACTCGAAGGTCACAAGAAACTCATTTTGCAACAAATGTTCGTTTCCCATTAATCGTACACTTCCTAAAATCCAATCTCACCCCTCTCCTCCTAATCTTACCCATCACCCCTCACCTCCAAAACTTCCTCATCACCCCTCCCCTCCAAATCTCCCCCCTTGCCCCTCCCCTCCAAATCTTCCCCATCACCCATCTCTTTCAAATCTTTCCCCTTGTCCCTCCCCTCCAAATCTTCCCCATCACCCATCCCTTTCAAATCTTCCCCCTTGCCCCTCCCCTCCAAATCTTCCCCATCACCCATCCCTTTCAAATCTTCCCTCTTGCCCCTCCCCTCCAAATCCTCCCCATCACCCATCCCTTTCAAATCTCCCCTCTTGCCCCTTCCCTCCTAAACTCCCCCCACACACCTCCCCTCCTAGACTCCCCCTCCCTGCTCCCCTTCTAGACTCCCCCCTCACCCCTCCCCTCCAAATCTCCCCCATCTCCCATCCCTTTCAACCCCCCCCCCTTTTCCCTTCCCTCCTAAACTCCCCCCTAGCCCCTCCCCTTCAAATCTCCCTACCCTCATTTCTTCTCCATTTCCCCCCTCTCACCCCTCCTCCTCAAAGCGTCCTCCCCACTTCTTCCCCCTTCCAACTCTCACCTCCATTTCACCCAACCTTCTGCCTCGCTCTTCCCCCTCCTCAAATAAAACCTCACTATGCCTCACCCAATCACCATCAAACCTTTTGTCCGCCCCATCCTTCCCTTTCTCCGAGCTATTCTGAAATCTCTGACACACCTTCAACAGCTCTCCCTACCTCTTCCTCGTCTTCCACATCTTACCCTACCCCTCCCCTCCCCTGCCCTGCACCCGATGCTCCCCCTCTCTCCTCATTAACGGTATGGACCTCAAACATCCGGGGCCTTCGCTCAAACTTGACTGATCTCTCCATACAGGTTGCTTCTGACAAACCAACCAGACGTGATCTGCTTAACAGAAACTTTCTTCCTTCATGATGTCTCTGATTGCTTAGTATCTCTCCTGGGTTACACCCTCCTCCAGTATGATAGACCTGAGCCTCGTCCTGGAGGTGGGGTTGCTATCTTTATCACAAACTCTCTTCCTCACTCGCCCTGCACTGCCCTCTCTCCACCTCACCCCCAGGAATACCTCTGGCTATGGCTTCCCCTTCGCTCCCACCTTTTGTTCATATGTGTTTTGTACCATCCACCAAACATTAATGACTCCATCTACATGTCGCTGTCTGATAATATGGACCAACTTCTATCTACTCATCCCAACTCTCTCTTCCTCATATGTGGTGATTTCAATTGTCACCATGCCAGTTGGCTGGGTGTGGGTACCTCTCTCACCAGCCATGGCTCCTCAGCAAAGGACTTCTGCGACTCTCTGGGACTGACACAATCTGTCAATTTCCCGACATGAATCTCAGTCAACGGAGCATATTCTCTTCTGGACTTGGTTATGACTAACTTCCCTGAAAATGTCTGCTGCTCTTCTTCCGCTCCAATCGGCTCATCTGATCATGTGCTTGTTAAAGTGAACATCTCTCTGACCATTCTCAGAGAGCCTCCTCAGCGTCGACGAGTCTGGCATTTCACTCAGGCCAACTGGCACGGTCTTCAAGCAGCCATCAATCATTTGGACTGGTCTCCCATCTCGACTGCCTCTGACATCAACTCATCCTGGGAATTCTTCCAAAGTAATTTGCTCTCTCTCATGCACAGATTTATCCCATCTCGTCTTCAGTTGTCATACCCTTCCTCCCGTCCATGGTACACGGAATGTTGTGGTGAGGATGTTGCCCAGAAACAACTTGCCTTCGTCTCCTGGAAAGCAAATCCAACAGAAGGAAATCTCATTTCCTTTCACAAAGCCCGAAACAAGTGTGTGTCCACCCTCAGGAGAGCCAGCAAACAATATCTCTCCGTTCTCAAGACTGAACTCTCTTGTCTGTCTCCCTCTTCCAAATCCTGGTGATGTCTGGTCAAATCTGTTTCTGGTGTTTGTTCCCCCTCCATCCCCTCCCTTACCTCAAACGGCTTCACAGCTGACTCCGCACGTGAAAAAGCTGAATGCCTCAACTCTGTGTTTGCCTCTAAATCTTGTGTCCCAAACCCATCCCACTTTGTACCATACCCCAACATTGAACTTTCAAACATGTCTTCCTCTTCGAACACCTGGTGGTGCCTTGTTAAGTCTGTCTCTGGTGTATGCTCCCCTTCAATCTCTTCCCTCTCTTCAAATGGCACTACAACCGACTCCGCTTGTGAGAAGGCCGGATGCCTCAATTCTGTGTTTGCTTCCAAATCTTCTGTCCTCAACCCCTTGATCTCTGTACCTACCCTACCAAGTTACAACCAACTGCTCCTGGACTCTGTCTTTTGCACCAGACAAGGTGGAGAATTTCTGGCAACCATCGACTCTGATTCTGCAACTGGACCAGATGGCAGCAGTACACATGACCTAAAAACCTGCTCTACTTCTCTTGTACTTTCTATTCTGCTCTTTTCACACTATCATTTGCCATTTGCTGTGGACTCTCGCGAGATCTTGGAGACGGCGGCAGGGATTTTCGAAGCTCCACACGGTCTCCACGTTTTTCGAAGTTAAGTCTGTTCACAATTGTATTTTGTCGAAACTGTATTTATCTTTCGGTGTGTGAAGTTATTGTGTGCAACTTTGGTTGTTTCTCGGTGTTTATCTTTCATAAATTGATCGTCTGTTTGCCGTGTCGTGTCTTGAGGCCTTGTACAGTGTGCACTGTACAACCTTGAGGCTTTGTTTTTTTATCTCAGCGGTCCGTCTTTTGTGATCCAATAACTTTCGTTCTCTGTATTCCCAGGCTTTTCACCCATAGCCTACTTCCTTGTGTAAATCTCAACTCAAAAAAAAAAAAAAAAAAACAAAAAAAAAAAAAAAACATTTTCCTTCTCTGTTATCATTCGTTTATTCATTCTTATTCGTTCGTTCGTTCTTCGACCACGTGTTTCTCCCCCATTTCCCCAGATAGTTTTCACTCATTAACCTTCAATGTTTACACTTTCCCCTCAAGTTATGTATTCCGTCATATTTTATAACACCTTTTTCTTCTTCTTCTTTAAAAGGCTGCTTTCGACTTGCTCACCAAATCAATTCATCCCAAAAAAAATATCCATCTCCTATAGTGCCTTTTTTCTACATTCCCTAAACTCTCCTGCACTCCATCCTCCATCCAGCGTCCTTAAACGTATTTTTAACTCGAAGGTCACAAGCAACTCATTTTGCAATAAATGTTCGTTTCCCATAAATCGTACACTTTCAAAAATCCAATCTCACCCCTCCCCTCCAAATCTTCCCCATAACCCCTCCCCTCCAAATATTCCCCATCACCCCTCCCCTCCAAATCTTCCCCATCACCCATCCCTTTCAAATCTCCCCCCTTGCCCCCTCCCTCCTAAACGACCCCCTCACCCCTCCCCGCCAAGACGCCCCCTCGCTCCTCCCCTCCTAGACTCCTGCCTCAACCCTCCCCTCCAAATCTCCCCCATATCCCATCCCTTTCAAATCCCTCCCCTTGCCACTTCCCTCCCAAACTTCCCCCTCACCCCTCCCCTTCAAATCTCCCCACCCTCATTGCTTCTCAATTTCCCCCCTCTCACTCCCCCTCCTCAAAGCGTCCTCCCCGCTTCTTCCCCCTTCAAACTCTCACCTCCATCTCCCCCAACCTTCTGCCTCGCTCTTCCCCCTCCTCAAATAACACCTCATTGTGGCTCACCCAATCACCATCAAACCTTTTGTCCGCCCCATCCTTCCCTTTCTCCGAGCTATTCTGAAATCTCTGACACACCTTCAACAGCTCTCCCTACCTCTTCCACCTCTTCCACATCTTACCCTACCCCTCCTCCCCCCTGTTCTGTATCTGATGCTCCCCCTTCCTCTTCATTAACGGTATGGACCTCAAACATCCGGGGCCTTCGTTCAAACTTAACTGATCTCTCCATACAGGTTGCTTCTGTCAAACCAGACGTGATCTGCTTAACAGAAACTTTCCTCCTTTATGATGTCTCTGATTCCATAGTATCTCTCCCGGGCTACTCCCTCCTCCGGTATGATAGACCTGAGCCTCGTCCTGGAGGCGGGGTTGCTATCTTTATCAAAAACTCTCTTCCTCACTCGCCCTGCACTGCACTCTCTCCACCTCACCCCCAGGAATACCTCTGGCTACGGCTTCCCCTTCGCTCCCACCTCTTGTTCATATGTGTGTTGTACCGTCCACCAAACAGTGATGACTCCATCTACATCTCGCTGTCTGATGATATGGACCAACTTCTATCTACTCATCCCAACTCTCTCTTCCTCATATGTGGTGATTTCAACTGTCATCATGCCAGTTGGCTGGGTGTGGGTACCTCTCTCACCAGCCATGGCTCCTCAGCAAAGGACTTCTGCGACTCACTGGGACTGACACAATCTGTCAATTTCCCGACCCGGATCTCAGTCAACGGAACATCTTCTCTTCTGGACTTGGTTATGACTAACTTCCCTGAAAATGTCTGCTGCTCTTCTTCTGCTCCGATCGGATCATCTGATCATGTCCTTGTTAAAGTGGACATCTCTCTGACCATCCTCAGGGAGCCTGCTCAGCGTCGACGAGTCTGGCATTTCACTCAGGCCAACTGGCACGGTCTTCAAGCAGCCATCAATCATCTGGACTGGTCTCCCATCTCTACCACCTCTGACATCAACTCATCCTGGGAATTCTTCCAAAGTAAATTGCTCTCTCTCATGCACAGATTTATCCCATCTCGTCTTCAGTTGTCATACCCTTCCTCCCGTCCATGGTACACGGAATCTTGTGGTGAGGCTGTTGCCCAGAAACAACTTGCCTTCGTCTCCTGGAAAGCAAATCCAACGGAAGGAAATCTCATTTCCTTTCACAAAGCCCGAAACAAGTGTGTGTCCACCCTCAGGAGAGCCAGGAAACAATATCTCTCCATTCTCAAGACCGAACTCTCTTATCTGTCTCCCTCTTCCAAATCCTGGTGGCGTCTGGTCAAATCCGTTTCTGGTGTTTGTTCCCCCTCCATCCCCTCCCTTACCTCAAACGGCTACACAGCTGACTCCGCACGTGAAAAAGCTGAATGCCTCAACTCTGTGTTTGCCTCTAAATCTTGTGTCCCAAACCCATCCCTCTCTGTACCCACCATACCCAGTCGTACCCTGCTGCTCCTGGACTCCGTGTCCTTTCCTCCTGACAAGGTGGAAAAGTTTCTGTCAACCCTCGACTCTGATTCTGCAACTGGACCCGACGGCATCAGCCCACGGGTCCTAAAATCCTGCTCTACTGCTCTATCTCACCCTCTCTCTGTTCTCTTCACCCTCTCTTTTGCTCAAGGTCAACTGCCATCTGCTTGGAAATCAGCCAACATCACCGCTTTGCACAAAAAAGGTGCAAAAACAGATCCTAGCAACTACAGACCAATCAGCCTTCTCCCAATTATCAGCAAAGTCATGGAATCCATCATTGCTTCGGATATGAAATCTTTCCTCTTCTCCAATGGCTTGATCTCTGATCATCAATTTGGTTTCAGACCAGGTCACTCTACTCTGGACATGCTGCTTCTGCTGTCTCAACAATGGATGGAGGTCCTCAATGCCAAACAGGAAATTAGAGCTGTCTCCCTCGACATATCACGTGCCTTCGACACGGTC